>NC_061121.1:147944147-148108745 GCF_002878395.1 Capsicum annuum | reverse complement strand
AATAAGGATTTATAACTCGACCCCAATTTTAAGTACGGAGCGTAGGTCGATCATTCTTATGTCAAAATAAAAGTACTAGACCCCACGTAGTACAACTTACTTTCAAGCTTATCAATACGCTTCGCACACCGTTTCTCCGCAATACTATTTTCCCCAAATACCAAACTTACTTGATTCAATTCATAATTCTCACAAGGCATTTGCAATCTTGGCTATTCAAATCTAACTAAGCCATACTCTCTCTCCTCATTTTCAAGCTTAATTTGGAGTCACCAATTCCTCCACCTAACACCATAACATAGAACTATTCTGAATTATAAATTTACACACATCCATATTGTTACAATTCCTCATCTTACAAATAATTCTTATTACCACTTAATCTTCTTTAATACCCTTAATACTCACCATTTTCAACCATCATATTCATATCAACAAGTCTTGAAGCTTAGGGAACTATTCATAGGCATATATGCAATTCAACTTATAGCAAGGCCAAGGCTTGCAACTAATATCCTCAGACAGGAGATATATTCACAATACATGAGTGCTATGCAAGATCAATTTACAAGAGCTCTTAGACTTCTAAATCAACATAGACACCAAAACTTATCGATAATATAAACTTTAATCTCCATCCATATACACACACATGATGTTTAAGCCTATCTTTATAATTACGTATACACTCCTAATCAACACCCATAAAACACCTTTTTTCAAATTCTACAATCCTTTATTAAGACAACTTCCAGGCACTATTCTTAAGAAAACACTCACTAACTTTTCAAATTAAGTAAGCCATGCACAAGACTTCACTTCAATAATTCCCTACCTACAAGCCTAGATAAACCATCACACAACCACTTCACAAACACAATATGAAATGCTTTAAATAACCATGACATCCATCTGAAGCCTAGCCTTAAGCTTACTCCACACTTGCAACCTTAGCTAAAATGAACATGCCACAATCTTTATCAACAAAAATCCGCTCACTCTCTCCTATCGTCACCACTGTTCATCCACACTCCCTCGACAAATGGAAAGTCATGAAAGGGTAGAATATGAAGGGATATTGTGTATGACTTGGTGTGGTTATTGAGGCCGAAGAATTAGGGAATCAAATGAATGAATTCAACCAAAATCATGATTAAAGCTTAAGGACACCCAGGACATAAATTGAATCTTATTGGTCGCTAAGGGTGTTGCTGGTGGACTGAACTTGAACATACAATAAAATTTAAGCACATGCATTATGAACCGCGCAACTTGAGTTTGGAGTTTATAGCTTATGGAATGTCGATTTCGCCCGCTAGAAAAATTGGGGCTCCATATTTTGATAGTTAGGAGAATACATGTTTTCCCATGATATGCATGAACATGTATTATGATCGGGGGAATGAAACATAAGGCATGAGAAAATACCAAAGTAATTTAAAAAGATAGGGTAAAATAGGATCAACACCACTACTTCTCACCACCAACTTACAACCCACCGATACACCTATCTGAATCCCACAATCTTAACTTAGTTAATCTACTATCTCCCCCTTAGACTTAAGCCAATACTCCGAGTCAACAAATCACCATACAAACTCTAGTCCATGGCATTCTCTTTACTCCAGGTCCCCAGATATACCCATACACAAGATCCATAACTTAACCCGCATAACTACACCCGCGAGTGTAAAACCCATTTGTAACATAACTCTCAAATACCCACCAACTTAGACAACTTCAAAAGTTATCATACAACAATATATGCACTCCGCAGCTTAGATTCTAGCACTTACCATGGATACATCAAACCTTCTCTAAACCATATTACTTCTTCATGCTTTACTAACATCACATCTCAAACTAACACCCTCGTCAACCTCTAATGCCAAAGTTAACTCACAATTACATCGTATACCACATATCCTCATTCATAATTACACGATCAAGGATAACACTAACCGTTTAACATTTAATAACTTAAAAAAATATCCCCATAACACCTTGAGCATACTACTACCTCAACACACAATATCACACTTGATTACAAATAAATAGACTTAAGCTCCTGTACAAATGGTTCAAACCTACTAAATCTCCTCTCTATCACTAATGTCGTAGCAATTCAATCATTAAATTCAATTTTCTCATCACCTGCTATACAAAATTAGCAACTCACTCTGACTACGATTAACAACAATCTCAACAACAAATTCCATCTATCAAACACCCCAAACATACTAGTCCACAAAAAATTGATAATGACAATAATCATCCACAATTCCATGGCCTATGCCATAATAACTTATTAACACCGCCTTCCACCACGTTTCCAACCAATGCAAGAACAACAGAGTAAACAACCAGCTGCTAGTGAATCGAAATAGGCCTCACACGGCTTCATTAGACTTTGGTTTGTATTTTCAAAAAGGAAATAAATATCAAAACAATTATGCTAGTGAATCGAAATAAGCCCAACACGATTTCACTAGACTTCAAGTTTTCATCAAAAGATGATCAGAAAATATTTTCAAGAAATAAAATCCTGGTACACCATAATCAAGGATCTGAGAATAAATGTATCGCTTTACCTCAACTGAACGACTCAAGAGGGATGAGGGTACATATTGAAAGCTATGGAACCTTTGCTAGTAAGCCTGGGAATATAATCAAGAGATAATATTGGAACTAGTTAATCACCCAGTCTCAAAATTAGTACACAGATAAGGAAAATATGAAATCACATCATGAATTCTAGGGAGAAATCCAAAAACACTTCCAACATACGCTTAATACACAACTGTCAAGAACGTACATATGACACCTCAATTTTTTGAAACTCAAGAGCACTAATGAAATCATTTTCTTCTAGCTCACTTACAAGACCATAATATCAGAGGAGATTATCTAAGAAAGCACCATCTATAAGGATTTACGCTAGACTATATCTGATATTTTAGAACAAGGTGAAATAGCCCAATTTATGCAAGATATGAACCCGTATGAATTTCTTAAGGAACCTTTCCACAGCACGATCTACGACTTGAAAGAAAGGGAACATTTTTCTAAATGCCTCATAGCCTCTCGAATAAAAGTACAGACGTCTCCATACCAGTCCGCAAGACTCTACTAGACATGGCTTCATAGACACCCTGGGACACTTGAACTCTGTGCTCTGATACCAAGCTTGTAATACCCCAAAATCGGATCCCAAGACGTCACAAGGTGCTTAAGGTCACAAGTGACCCCAAGCTAGCCCTTCATATGGCATAACCCAAAAAAACTGAACAAAATACATAAAATAGAAGGAATAATGCGGAAACAACCCATAACTTAGTCTGAACAACAAGAAAGTAAATTTACACAGTCACAATTCTGCTCATATATATACAAATCTGAAACTGAATACACTGACTAGTAGTGACTATCTATGAAGCCCCTACTAGCATTGACCAAAGATAGTCGGGTCATGACTCCCAACTACCCCTACTCAATACGATTGAATACAGAAAATACAATACACCTCAAATCTGAACAACTCAAGTCCCTGAATCAAAAGGACTAATCACCTACCGATCGAGAGTTGTGACCTAGCTGAACATGATATGTGTGCTACAACTTGTACCTATATTTTTGTAAGAATGTAGCCCATGGAAATATATGGTTCAGCACTTTGAAATGTACTAAGTATGTGGGGGTGCATGCAACAATATAAATAGTATAATCAATTTCATGAAAATATGCATACGGACAATGATGACTTACTTGGCTTGAATTATATCAAATCATACTTTACGTAATATCATAATAAACAGTTTATATGATAAAATCTCATAATCCACTTAAATCATTATAAATCATATATTATGATAAATCATCATAAATTATCATATCATCAAAAATCATCATAGGTAATTATAAATCATCATAAATGACCATAAAACATCTTAAACATCTCGACTCTTTGACTCAAATCTCGGAGTGACTCAGTAATTCAAGAAACTTAATCTTATGGAAATGGGAGTTTTCTATTACCGAAAACCCCATGTGAGCTACGTGGAATACCAACGTTTGAAACCCCCGTTGGCGGGAGCGTCATACTCTTTGCTAAAGAGTACGACCTTAAAACTGCAATAATCACAATCGGTCGCTTTGATCAATAATATTATTATCAAACAACCCTACGGTGGCACATAGGTTTGGAGAAATACCAAATTTCCCTCTCAGTGCTAGGTACTACTCCCCAACAAGCTCAGAACGCGTTAGGAAAATCGCCATAACATCACAAGGGTCTATCATAAAGACCAAATCAAATCTCTTTCACATTTATCAAATCATATCAATTTATGGATTCCTAACTCAACACATTTTAGCTCAAAACATTTTAATCTTCCTCAACATCAACAAGGTATCAATGCATTGAACCATAACCGACTCGACATTTGGACAAGGATATGAAGACTCTATACATAATATTTTCAACAAATTTAACTCATCAAAACCATCTGGAAAATACCAAGACTCATTGCAATTTCAATATCAATATACCCAATAACTCAAATCGTCATAAGGAAGATCAAAATTTGACACATAGCTCAAAAATACTTGAAAATACCAATAATTCATTCTTGAACTTAAAACGTGGATACATGTTCAAAATATATCAATTCTTGATAGAAACACTAAGAATCCCAATATTAAATCTCAATTCACAGAACGAAAATAGTCAAATACTCATGTGATTCAAAACTTACAATTCTAATCTTTATAATTTTATAATCGAATTATTTAGACATAATTCAACTTACAGAACCATATGAATCCATTAAATCATCATAATTGGCAAGCTTGAACAATTTACATATATACATAATCAAAATCTCATGGTAGGATATCTTGGAAATAAATTTATTTACCAAACTCATAATAATCCATACTAAAAATTAAAGATACAGGCACAAGAACGGAAGAATTATTCTTGTTCAAACCCCACATACCTTAAAATTAAAGATTGGAATGAATTCTTGCCTCAAAACACTATTCAGAAAATTGATTGGTGCATCTCGAAGAGCTCGAAACGGGGAATTCATTTATCGAATTAATTTGGAATTTCCATGGTGGAATTGGAAGATTTAGGAAGGGGAATTTGGAGGTTTAGGGTTTCTTTCTTGGAATTTTTTTTTTTTGAAAATACTAGACTTTGATGCCCAAAATCAGTTTTTATGCTTATTTCCACGAAATGGGGCAAGGGTGAAATGACTGGATTGCCCCTAAGGAAATTGAAAAATGGCAGAAAAATCCTGCATACCTTGACTACGAAAAACTGAATAACTCCTCGTTCGGGTATTGTATTTTTGCAAAATTTATATCGTTAGAAAGCTAACTCAAAGTTATTTAATTTTATATATGGTAGACAACCCAGTTCGTCATATATAAGGAGTTATGATCGATTGAAGTTGACCTAAATCAAATCCGTCCCTCAGTTACTGATTTGATATGCTGAAACAAATTGATCGTAACTTATTACTCTGATGTTGGAATGGGGTAAAAATAATTGTATTAGAAAGAATACTCAAAGAGATTTCATTTGATACATAGCAGATCTCCCAGTTCCTTATATTCAGGAAGTGATGATCGGTTGAATTTGGCCCTGAAATGCTGAAAATTTCTAGAGCATGCTAATCGCATGGTGCCACTATTTTGGGCACCCAAACGTGCTCTTATGTTACTCCAAAAATTTCCAAAACTCAGTCGGGATGTATTAAGACCTTTTACCATTGCAATGAGACTTGAAAATCAAAAAACGGATGTCAAAAAGGTTGTCAAATAAATACCCGAAGATCAGAGGTCTAAATGAGAAAGTTTCAACACTTAACAAATTTTTTTTTTTGAGTGCTAATCTTCTCTTGGCAAGATAAAAAGGCTTTAACGACTCGACTCATTTGGGAGCGAAATATGTAATGGAAAAAACTCAGGGTATCACAAAACCTTGAATGAAAAGTAAAGAAATATTTGTATGTGAAAATTGGTGTCTTGTATGAAAGGTAAAAAAAATGCCCGTATGTGAAAGTGTTTTCCTTGGAAAAAGGAAGAAGAATATTGCATTTTCTGGGTAAAAAGTGTTGAAAGATGAAGAAGACACAATCGTGTATTGACTTCGGTTGGTACCAATAGTTAGTAGTGTGTATAAGAATTCCTTCATCTCCTTCTTAGCTAACTGAGATCGAATTCAGGGTAACTCCTATTTTTCATGTAGTACCTCAAACATACCTCAGTATCAAAAATATTTGTTCGTCTTGCTTCAAACAAAGAATTTGAGCTATGCTTATTCTTATGTTTCAATTACCCTCTTTAGAAACAAGTCCCATTTCATGCATATTTGAGTAATTTTTTTTGGAATTTGGGGACGTCTAGAGAAATACACTCTCACTTAGAAAGAAATTCAATGCATGCAATTGTGGTACCATAGGCTTGAACTTCATGTAAGTATCCACTAATGTGAGGACACTTGAAATAAGATCCTATAGGGCTTGTAATCGGCTTGTAATGTAGGCTTGGGGAATGATAGTGTAATATTTGGGATAGAAGTGACTAATTCCTCGATGAGCATTACATTGTATTTGCGCTATCAACGTTTGTTACACTTTGACATGTGATCTTCTTAGTTGTGCTGCATTGCCCGTTTTTTTGTATTTGCTTCGACTTCTTTTGATTCTTGTGTTGGAGTTTTTCCCCCTTTTTCCAAGAAACTATATACTTTTTTTGTGCTTATTTTTTTCTTTTCTCTTTATTTGTGGGGATTTTTCTTCTTTTGAAGTCAATTTTTTTTTATCCTGGGATAATATATCATTTGCATTTTGCGGCTTTGAACTTGAATCTACAACCACAATTAGCACATATTTAGGATACTCAAGGAGGTTGGGCCAAGAGAAAGATAGTGCATGTAAGAACTCAAAAAGGTATAGGCTCATATGCGATTGTCCAAAGAAAATTTTTTAGGTTCAAAAAAGGAGATACTAGGGATGAATGTTATTTGGTGGGCTATGAAAGGTATAATCGGGTCGAAAAAGTGCTACAATACTTTCCTAAACAAAGTGTAACTCAGAATTTCACATCAACAAACATTTAGGCCAAGTTCTAGATCAGCAATGCAATGTAGTGAATTAAACTAAAGCTCACCACACAATGCACATGAAACGATGAGGTTTATTTTGTTCTTGTCTTCAATGTGTGCAAGAGAATTTTTCAAGTGTTACTCAGGCGTGATAAAAGGTACCAAAAGAACCTATGGTTTATCATAAAGTTGATTCTTTTCATCATACCAATTTGTTCTTTCTCATACACACTCCTAAGTTTATTGGTACCAACCAAATAAAAATTTTATTTTATTTTTAAAAGAATGCGACCGAACCCAAATGGGGGTTGCCTACATATCTTGTGAAATAAGAATCAGGTTTGTGTAGTTCAGGAGAATTTACAAATTTGTATGTAGCATGTATGAATGTACAAGAGTGGTGTTCATCCTTGAATATGATGTAAAAGATGATTAGAAAGAAATTGATCCTAGTATAAAAATTATTTCAATCTGACAATCGAGAGAAAGGATGTCAAGCATAAAGAGAGTTCTAAATTTACTTCAATATGTCAACGATATTGAAATGGTCAGACAGTGAAGATGTTATGGAATTATATCTCCGCAGTTGGTATGTATTTTTATGAATGAAAGAATGTTGAACCCTTTCTTTGAAAGTGGGGATCGATACACCTTAAATTTAATGGCTTACGACATTCAAAAGAAGAAGCTAGGTGTTCTCGAACAAAAATCGGCTGAGGATTTTAAAGTAGATAGACTAGTTACTAATGTTATTCAGATTTGAATTCAAGAAATTATTTATTTTCAATCTTTGAAGACCTTTGGAGAGTGTCTTTGAACTGTTACAAAAAAGTTGCCCCGGCTTGAATACCGAAGCAATTATTCTAAAACAGTGGAGAGACCGAACCCTAATACAGGGTTACTTACGTATCTTGTCAGGACAAGAATCAGGTCAAAATGTAGATCAAATTTTTTTATGAGTTTGTAAATGGTGTGATCTATTTACATAATAGGAACTTTCCTCAATGGTTGAGAGTAGGTATGAATGATTACAAGAAGACGCACTAACCTAAATGTACCGACTCTAAAACTATGGAATTCAAAGAAGGTTTAGGGGAGTATAAGATACCCCCTGCGTGAACCATAGTGTGTGAAGTGTACGCCCAAAGACTCGATGAAATTGTGATTTATGGTCAAATGAAGTAAAGAATAATGTGCAATAGTTTTTGCAATATACAGATACAATGTATTAAATAAATAATGAATAAAAGAATTGATAAGGTAACAAATTTAATTTGCACAAATAATGCGAAGAAAAAAGTCTACACAATTTGTAATGTGAAACGGATAAATAATCAAAGAAATAATATGTAGAAAAAAATGTTAAAATACCTCCCTCAATTGAAAAATTTAGTCTATCATGGTTAGAACCTATTTGCATCCCCAATGGAGTTGCCATTTTGTCATGCCCTATTTTCGCCAAGGGAAGCACGACTTATTGGACTCAAAAAAGAATTAAAGTTTTGTACAGAGTCGCCACCAAATTTTTAAGGAAAATAATGAAACCTTTTGAATTATTAACACGTGTGATTTATGTTTAAGTCTGCGAAAATCAGTTAAGATTCTAGGTAAGAGTTCAAATTATCCCAAAGGAAAAAGATTCGGCACCCTTTGAGATCCACAACTGCGATACCTGGCTAGACTAAATTTATCAAAAAGGAAAGAGGTATATTTAAAATAATGTAAAAAGTGTGTGTATCAAGTATAAAGTAATTCTTTCAAAACTATATATATAAATGTTTAAGAATCTGTAAAGGTATACGTATGTTAAATATATAAATAAAACATATTGTTATAAAAACATATAAAAGACATGTATTTTATGATGTACAACAACAACAATAAACCTAGTGTATTCCCACACAGTGGGGTCTGGGGAGGGTAAAATGTACGCAGTCCATAACACTACCTCCGGAGAGATAGCAAGGTTGTTTCCGATAAACCCCAGCTCAGGACAAAGAATAATAAGTAAATTCATAATAAAGCATGAAACATGTTGGAATAATAAAAATAAGGAACCCACACAGTAGAACCCTATACTAACAAACCAAAGGCACCCTCACCCATAATACCCCCACTCCAAAGCTCTCCTAGCTTCCGACTATGGCCCACCCACAGGCACTAACCTTCTACTCTTATCCGCATCCTCCACACCTTCCTATCTAGGGTCATGTCCTTAGTAAGATGTAACTGCTCCATGTCTCGTCTAATCACTTCCCTCTAATATTTCTTCGGCCTACCCCTACCCCGCCTGAAACCATCCAAAGCCAATCCGTAAGCTGTATTTTATGATGTATGAAAAAGAATTGTATTTTGATGTGCAATGAAAAGAAAAAATATTTACAAGTAATATTCTTTATTTGATTAAAATTTACAAAAAAAGTAGAGATTAAGTTAAACAGAAAAGATCAAAATGTTTATGATATCAAAGTGTGTAAACTAATTGATTAATTTAATTATTGGTGTAAATATTAACGACCTAAGTAACCAAAAAATAAATAAATATATATAGATATATTTATGTATTAAAATAATATCAATACATATGTTGCGGTGAAATATATGTTAACAAAAGTATATATGTATGTAAAGAAAAGAAAAGATTGAATAAAGAAAAAATTATTCTAACGGTAAAAACTTCGTAATATTTTTAGTGTAAAAAGTTAAAATTATTTGATTGAATAATGTAAGTCAATCTAATATTTTTATATAAATATTAACGGCCTAAATTTTCCTAAACACGTGGTACAGATTAAATAAAGATTATCTCGCCCAACACTGGTATGCAAGTGGGGTAGGCTGAATGCATAGGGTTCATATGCATGAACAATACTAACTGACTGAATAACATAAACATTAGAATACATGCATGAATAAGTAACTATAACTGAAGTCGTGATAGTACTGGATACTAATTCTAAATACTGATTTACTGTCATCTAAGTTTAGTGATATTGAGATTTTGAAGAACTACGTCTACTGCTAAAATAGAATTACTGATGTCTGAGCTTATTGATACTAGGATACTGAAGAACTGTGTTTACTGATGTCGATACCTAAGTTTACTAATAACTGGTAACTAAATGACCATTTCTGATAGTCCTGATTATGAATAACTGATCTAAGTTTCTATACATAGTTGGATGACTGTATCTGACAGTTCTGAATTCTGATGGAACTAGCTGATTTTCGTACTGAGTTGAGTGACTATATCTGATAGTCCTGAATTTTATAGAACTATCTGAGTTCTATTACTGAGACTTAGTGACTGTATCTAATAGTCCTGATTCTGTAACTGAAACTATGGGCAATAGTCATTTAATCGACAGTCCCTAATAAGCTAGTACAGCTAAGTTGGGGTCCAATCTGTAACCCCAATTGGAAGGGTGTCAATACCGCACCACTGGTAGGAACAAGCTGTGACTGACCTTCATTTAGTAGTGTCCCCAAAAGAAAATAGTGGGACCCTCAGCTGATAGTGTTAATACATCTCATCTACACTCAACTGATAGTGTTGATGTCTCAATCTAGGTTGGCTACATAGTTCTGGAACTCAAGGATTGCTTTTAAGAATCACACCCTCATCTAGCAGTATGTGTTGCCCAACCTTGGGTTCACTCGGTGCTGAATCCTACTTTCATCTGAATAGATACTGAATATGATTAATTAAACTGAACTGGACAGTGTTCATTAAGTTCCATTGACTGATGGAATACTACTGAGATCTGATGACTGACTAAGAGTACTGAGATTACTTAGCTTTCTTGAGTCCTGTGATTGACTGAACTTACTGATCATGGCTTGACTGGGAGTATCGTGAAAACTTACACTGACTCTAGCACACAACTAAGTTATCAGGTACAAGTACCCCTAGGACTCGACAACACGAAACTGACAAGATATGACCCTTCTTGACACATGACTATAGTCAACAATTCATAGTACAATCATTAAAGATTTTCATGAAGTATTCGCATGCTATAAGCTTACACATGAATAGGAATGCATGTAAACATATCATAATTCCAAAATCCTAATCTCATGAGCTTACGTCAATCCATTACAAAGCATAACAATAACGTGGGAGTCATATCGAATATAAGGAAGAAACATGGATTCATCAATTTTGGTCACAAATGAGTCAAAAGGCATAATTCCTATTCTCTTAGGCATTTTATTAAACACCTTGCATGCATATCTTTAGTCTTAGGGCATGAATATTGAAATAATACTTCATGACAACAATTTACACTTCCAATACAAGAATTTCAACCACATACTAACATATTTAATTATTAATTTCACATAAATCTTGCTCTTAACCATGGATTAGAAACCTAATCAATGTTATAATCATTAATGCACTTACATCCACTCATGGATACTACATCTAATTTATTGATCAAGAGTTCTAAGTGAAGTTAATATAAATCATACCACTATTAACTAGTTTTCATGAATCTTGAGCTAAATAATGGAACTAAAACTCAATTTAACATCATTATCAAGATTAAATTTAGATCTAACTTGAGATCTATGAAATCAACTAACTTATAGTTTAAAAGAGATTCTTGAACTCCATGGGAGGAAGGATACCCAAGGATAAATACTTAACATACCTTAAATCTTGATATTGAAAGAGATCTAACGTTTCTTGAACTTTCTTGGATTGGAAAACACAAATCTTGATGTTTTCTTGATTGTTCCTGAACTTGAAGAACTTGAATTTCTTAATTTCTTGAAGAAGAGTTTGAATCTAGTTCTTGGGGAATGATCTTGAGAGAAACCCAAATTTTGATGTTAGGTATAAATTAAGAGTGACCTTAAATTAGTAGTGACGTTGTTTAAATGGGTGGGATTAGGGCTTAAAATGGTGGAAAAAGATCTAAAAATCCTTTTAAAAACAAGTTAAAGTCGCTAAAAAAGGTTCGGGATGGTTTGGGTAACGAACTGTCGCCCTGGGGACGGACCGTCCCTTCAAACCATTGCTTTTTGGCTAGAAATAGGATTACTGCCTCAGTTGTGATGGTTTGGGCAACAGTCACTCGTTGGCATGACGGTCAGTCGGCCTTTCCGTTTTAATTTGACAGTCCAGATAGCTCACTGTAAAATGGCCATAAATTCTTACTCTGCTATCAAATGTTTGCAAAATTGGTATTGTTGGAAAGCTAATTCAATTATCTATCTTTTGGTGGGTCATGAGCTCAAAAATTCATTGTATAATGATAGATATACTTATTTGAATTTGACTATTGCAATATCCTTCTCAAGAATTCAATCGGTAAGGAATGTTTTAATTCGCCGAATAGCTAGGACGTATTTGAGACCTTAATTCACATCAAACTTGATCATGAAACTACCAAAGAACCATGATGTACTATGCATAAACTTGAAATATGGCGCTAATATTGATTTATATTTTTTGGGGTATTATAATATCTCCCCCTTGGGAACATTCGTCCTCGAATGAGACTGACTAAGCTGAGGATACTGATAGACTGAACTCATGAACTGAATATACTTAACTAAAACATGATTACATGAATAACATTACTAACATACTAAAATTTCTTACTGGACACGCATATCCGATACATGATTTCATGACTGAAACTACTGATATACTGAGTTTTCACACTGAACATGCATGTGTGATGCATGGGTACACGACTGAGATGATTCTTGAATTCATGACTGGGACTATTGATAACCTTAGTTTATCATACTAAACATGTATATCTAATGCATCAATACATGACCAAACTGACTCATGAATGCATGACTGATTATGTAATAGTAACTGATACGTAGTTCGTAAGGTAATCTGAGCATGAAACTGAGTAAGTTTAAGGAAAACTGTTACCTTAAGCTAAAAATACTGGTGAATCTGAGATCAGTTATGGAAACACATGAATGGGAAAATTAGAACAGGACTGAGCCTGAAACGTGATACATAGACTAAATATCATGAAATAAACTGAGCCGCTGAATACATGGCTTACAACTGAGATTGTAACTTGAGGTTGGACAAATGAGTAACCATTACTTAAAATTGGATTTGGTAAGTGGAGAGAACTAGGAGGTTTAGGACATAAAAACTTGGGGTTATAGTTAATCTCCTCCTTAAACACTATGTCCCTTGAACAATGATGACTTGGCTGAGATACTAAGGAAAAGATGAGGCGATGCACGACACACCTACGAACTGAATCATTATTGAATATCTAGGATCTAAAACTGAGGCATGATACATCAACTGGGATAAACTTGCTTCTATCTTGTTGGTTCATCTTATAATGGTTACATTCATAAGACTTCGAATAGTACATCTAGATAGAGGGGACGGGAACCCAAGCCATGCGTACTTGTTCGTCTGACTGCTAAACTAAATTACTAGCCTTACGGACTGACTCATGCTGAAAACTTATATTTGACTGAGCCTTTCTTTAAAAATATTTCTATAGAGTTATAATGGCTATAGCATATGAGAAAATATTGGTGTGATCTGAATAAGACAACTGAATAGGAAAATCATTGCCTGGATAAAATTCAGTATGATAGGTTAAGACCTATGAACATCATTTAAGATGAAATGACTAAGCCTCTTGTGCTGCAATTGAGACTATTCAAAGGTTTCATGTGGGTGCTCAACAAGAGTGCATAAATATACTAACTTGTCTGATTAACTAGATAGCTGATAGCTGAATATAGGCCATGTAAGAATGAACTGTACTTAGTCTGAATTGCTGGACTGAGACTAAAGAGCATTATACATAGAAAATATGGACTAACTGAGTAACATGAAGTAACTTTGAGCATGAATTTCATGAAAACTTTATTACTTGTGAATGCACAACAAACCTTATGTCATGATTTGGAAACATTCCATGAGTACTAAAATACTAAATAACTCAGTAACTGACGATTGTATCCTATGGTCAAGCTAGCCTAAAACTAAACTTAGTTTCTGATCTGATTACTGAACTGGAGCAGCCATTATAACTAAGACTGTAACTGGGACTCATACTGGAACTAAATATTGGGTTCTAATAACTGAATACTGATAACTAAGGTTTAGAATGATACTAAAGTGCTTGATTCTAAGACTGAACATTGATTACTGAGTACTGACTTCTAAAATTATAACCGAGATGGAAATTGAATTTTGATAGTTACACGACGGGGGCTGACAAAAGTCAAGGATCTGAATTCACACTCACACTTTATACTTTACCAACTTCTAAATATAACCTCTTACTAGCTATTTACTTGCACACTAACATGATATTCAAGCCTATCTTCATAACTACACCCTTATGTAAAACAAACCTGTAGCAATCTTCTTTTAACACGTAATATTTACTCTCTCCCTTTTAAGAAACTGCCCATCACTACACTATTTTCATAAAGAGACCTTACTGAAGGGTTAAATCAGGATGACCTGAAGCATGAATAGACACTAATTGAACTTGACACTTTACTGAAGCCCGAGGAATAGAATATAAATATCATGGAATCACCAAGAGATCTATACTGAGGATATGCATAACATGGTATAAATTTAACTGATCAGTAGAGGTGTGGCATGATCCATGGAAGCTGAGTATATTGTAAATCATGATATATGTACATGATTCATGAGCTGCATAACCTGAGTTTGGAGTTTTCTATATTCATGGGACATGATATGTATTACTGAGGGGAATTGAACTGAACTGAACTCTTTATGCTGGGAACTGGAATCGTACATTATTCTATGGAAAACATGTGAATATAAGATATGTTCATGGAACTGAGATGTGAAGCATGCGTAGGCATCATGCTGACTGAAGTACCAAACTTAACAGTGAGATATGGATGGGTGGGGAATCATCTTCCTTTACTGCTTTTCTATGCGTACTAGCACTACTACTGGAATCTGAGAGCCTGAATTGATTACTTGATCTATCATGTCACCCTTAATTTTAAGCCATCATCTTAAGTCTGTGAATACTTTATTAAACTCTGAACTAAACTAGAATTATCATCACATACTTACATTCTGTTCGACATATGTTTTCCTTACTAAAATACTAAAATATTGCATCTCCTAATTCACATCCACACCTTCATACTTAATTTGAGATCAATAATATTAAATTTTTTCTTGCACTATTCAAGCCTACTGGTCTACCTTGGTAGAACTATTCCTATGAATACATAATCTGCTCAATTTGGATAACGTTATCCCAACTCTACTACTACTAAACTCCTGGGTTCATACTTCTAACTCTAGGTCATATACTATTATAATATTCAGAGAAGTGATTTGATGTCATATCTAATTTTGGGTTCTCGAATGAGTTCTCATGATCATGAATGAGATCTGTACAACTTTGGAATATAACAAAACTGATGGGATACTTTTGAGCCTATGGGCAATCCTATAACTATCTGCGGGGACTGCCTGAGAAAGCCCTATCCTTAGAACTTTGAGCTTTACTATCTTTATTACCTTAAAAGTAAGGTGGAGTTGACATAAGTGGAGCATGATGAGAACCTACATGAGATTCTTTGAGAACCTTTGTATAGAATGATCTGAGACCTGAAAGAAGGGAAACTATTCCTAAAATATCTCATAGCCTCCTATCCATAAGTGTGGTGCACAACACACCCATGCACAAGAATCTACTAGATATGGATTTTCAAACTTCCTAGGAAACTGTTGAACCTTAGGCTCTGATACCAAGTTTGTAATGCCCCAAATCTGGTACTAGGAACGTTACACGGTGCTCATGATCCTAAAGGACCACAAGCAAACACATGAATAATATCTATAACTGAGCACTGCATGATATACTATATAAATACACTAAAAAAATGCAGAATATACTGCAAAGCTATAAGGTTCAAAATTGAATTACTTCTAAATAATACAATATCTAAAAAGGGTATGATATAAGAGCAGATGCTAACACATTTGAGGATTTTAACTGAGAATAATTGTACAGTCTTAAGAAACTTTTTACTTTTTTGATTGTTTTATCATTGATTTTACAGTAGATGCCAAGATGCATGAGAACCAACAAGGATGGAAGTAAAAGAGTTAAAATCAAAAGCAAATAGAAGAGAAGTGTGGTTGATGACATTCCTGATAAGTCGTCAGCCCTGTGATAAGATATTAGCTTTATCGTCTACCTTAGATAGAGAATAGACCTTAGCTAAAATTTATGGCGACATTTCCTGATAAGCCATCAAAGAGTTGATAGGACGTCAAAGCTGCCGTCAGACTAAGGCAGAACATGGGTAGAGAAGTGATGACATCCATGATAAGTCATCAAAGATCTGATAGGTCATCACATTTTATCGTCAGCCTTAAGCAGGAAGTGCTAAAGCTGGCGACATTTGCTATAAGTCGCTAGGCTCCTGATTAGTTGTCATGAATGTCGTCACCTAATTCGAGGAATTATTAAACTCTGTGAATTTTTTTCCTTATTTAGGCTAAATTATTTAAAGTCTTCTAGAGGGTTTTCTAAGGGGTTCCAAACCTAAGCTGGACACATATTTTGTTACTTTTCTCTCTAGTTTCTTGGCTATAAAAACAATTAACTTTGAAGAGATTTTCATCAATATTTTAGGGATTTTCATTGCGATCGAATTGGGGAATCTCTAGTTATTATTCATCTTGTGGTAAGTTTATCTATCAAATAATGAATACAACTAGTTTTTTCATTTTTGCATTATGAGTGGCTAAATACCTTTAACCCGAATTATGGAATCTAGGGGTAACTCTTGATAAAATACTAAGTGTTTAAGATTCAAAAGGTAATAGGACTCCTTGATAATTCTGAGGTTTTAATTATTTTCTATTGGTTGTAAACAATAGATAACACCTACTTTGATTTGCTTGAGATAAGAGATTAATTATATTAGGAAGTAAACTATCAACAGGGTCTCGGAAGCACTAAAAACTTCCATTTAATAATTGATGCTATAACAAGGTTGATTAACCTGAGGTAAAGTGTGGTTAGTGAATATAAATTCCCTAAGTCTGACTGGATTAGGTAATTAAATGCTTAAGTAGGTTGAGAGACATTTAGGCATAACTTCGATAAAGATAATCTATTTTCCTACCTACTGTGAGAATCTTGAATCACTATTCGCATCCGTCAAGTACCAAAACCCCTAGTGAAAATAATTCTAGTTTTTCCATAAAATCTTGATTACAAACACCAAAGCTAAAGTAACCAATAATTATTTATTAAACTCAAAAAACCTCTATCTCAGAAAACATCCAACTATCAGTTGATTAAATCGCCAAAAAACTTAAGTTTACTCCATATTCCCTGTGGGATTCGACCACAACCTAGTTGGGATATATATTGAAAACAATCGCTTACATTCTCATTGGAGAGGTGTAGTTTGAGCATTATGAAAAATGATGCCATTGTTGGGGAATACTATTGTAAATTGAAGTTTGTATGCCCTTATTGACTGTTAGTCAAGTTTCTTAGTTTTACATTTATTTTTTTTGTTTATTGTAGGATCTTTGTAGTGTATCCAAAGAGCCAGATGTTCCGAAGAACCATTATTACCACTTAAATCAGAACCGCAACAAATTGGAAGAATAGCAGACCAACAAGATACTGACAGATGAGCAGCCTTAGCTAGAGCTTAGGTGAACGTGCAGAATGTTAGTTAGGAAGCATGACATCCAATTCCTCAGGATGAATATTTTAGAGATAAGGAGTTGCTAAATCCTGGTAACCCAAGGCGTGCAGAGAAAGTAGCTGCACCAGTACAACATAATGCTAACAGGAACCGTCCATTCCGAGGAAGGAAAGATTTCCAGCCGATCCAGTATGACCTCAATGATGATGATGATGGAATGGGTGGAGTAGGTGCAAAGGGTGAAACTTTTCCTCCACCGTTGGCACCTAGGGTAGAATTCAACATTACGAGTACTATGATTCAAGTCTTCAATATGAAGGGGTTGTTTAGTGGCCTTCTTGGGGATGATCCAAAATTGCATCTGGTGAACTTTGTCAGCATCTGTAAATCTTTTAATAACCTAGGAGTGGGTCAAAATTCTATGTAATTGAGGTTATTTTCGTTGTCTCTATCTGGGGAGGCAACATTGTGGCTTAATGAACTGACACCTGATTCTATAACCAACCAGAGGTAGTTGAAAGGAGCTTTCCTAGAAAGTTTTTTCTGCCTTCCAAGAGGGTACAATTGAGGGATGAGATCAACAACTTTAGGCAGCTCCTGACTAAAGCCTTGCATAAAACCTGGGAAAGATTCAAGAAAAAGCTGACACAGTGTCCAAACCACAATATGACAGATATACACTTGATGGAGACTTTGTACAGGGCTCTTAACTATGTTACAAAACCAATTATAGATATTGTTGTTGATGGTTCATTTATTGATCTTACATTTCCAGAGGCTTCAGAAATGCTAGAGAGAATGACCAAATAGAGTCGACCATGGCATACTAGAGACTCTGTGGTACCCAACCCTATTATTGCTATGGGTATTTCTTTAAAATAACACAGAGAAAATGAGAAGAGTGACCAAGACATGGCTTACCTAAAAATATAGATGGATCTGCTAACCAACCACTTGCTATCAGGTAAGACTGAGAGGGTAAAAGCTATAGGGTTTCAAAATAGAGTTTATGTGGATTTAAAAGAAAAGGCGAACTATGTTAACAATCAGGGGGGTTTCCGAGGCAATAGCCAAGGGAATCAAGGTTAGAATTATTATGATAAGTCTGGTTATAAAGATATGAAGCAAGGAAATTAGAGAAACAATAATGATAAGAGCGGGCTCTATGTCCCTCCTAGAAATCATGAGGCTGCTTCAACAAGTTTTAAAAAGATGTCCATGGAGGACATGATGGCTAAGTTGTTGAAGGGATTAGAGGCTACCAACTCTGGTATGACTACCATGAAGACAGATTTGTCATTGATCAGTTAGTTGGTAAAATAACACTCTACTATAATCTAACAGTTAGAGCAGCAGATGAGCCAACTCTCTAAAATATTCAACCAGAGAAAAAGAAGAATGCTACAAGGTGATATGGTCTAGAATCTACAGAATGATGGATTATGTATGGAGATTACCATTACAAGTGGTAAGATATTACCTGACCCTTCTGTGGGAAAAAGTTTGGTTGAAGATGTGACTGAGGCAGATGATAAATCAAAAGAAGAATGTCTAGTGGAGTCTGACAAGCTAAATGGTGCTGATGATGCTCCAAAAAAAGTGAATAAGAAGAAAAAAGAGGTAGATTTGAAAACTCTCCCAAGACCACCACCTTCCTTTCCTCAACGATTGAAGAAAAAACTGATGATGCAAAATTCAGCAAGTTCATGGCAATGATCACACAATTGACAATAAATGTACCTTTGGTGGAGGCACTCGAGAAAATACCACGATATGCTAAGTTTATAAAGGACCTTGTGACTAAGAAAAGAGCGGTGAGCTATGATCTGGAAAATGATCTCCACCATTATAGTGTTATCTCTACGAGGACCTTGGTGCGGAAAAATCCAGATCCAGGAGCATTCACTAATCCCTGTATGATTGGGTCTATAGAATTCGCTAAGGCATTATGTGATCTGGGAGCAAGCATTAATTTGATGCCGCTAGCTATATATAGAAAGCTAAGCCTGGGAAATGCCATACTTACCAACATGTAACTCGTGATGGCAGATAGGTCTGTAAAACGACCTGTTGGTATTTTGTATAATGTGTTGGTGAAGGTAGCTAGCTTTATATTCCCTAAAGATTTTGTCATTCTGGATTGTGAGGTGGACTTTGAGGTCCCCATAATCTTGGGTCGACCTTTCCTCGTAACTATAAGTGTATTGATTGATTTGAGAGTGAATGAGCTCTTATTCAGGATAACGATGAGGTGGTACGATTTGACATATGCAAATCAATGAAGTAGCATGAAGAAATGAGTGTGTTCTCATTAGTTGATATGTATTATGAGGATGACCAATAGATGTCAATAGAGGAGCAACTTATTATTGAAAGCATTGAGGAATACGAAGAGACTGTTTTTCCTTTGTCAGGAATGAGTTCATACCCTTATGCTCCTAAGAAGCTAGAACTTGATCTTGCGAATCGACCAACACCACTGGCTAAGCCATCCATTGAAAAGCCACTGGTGCTAGAATTGAAAGAGTTTCCTAGGCATTTAAGGTACATTTTTTTGGGCCATAAAAATATGCTACCCATTGTTATTGTGGCTGATTTGGGTGAGAAGCAAGTAGAAGCACTTATTTCCATACTTTATAGTTATAAGAGATCAATCGGATGGACTATCACAGATATTATTCGCATTCCCCCTGGCATCTGCACGAATAAAATACAATTAGAGAAAGATTGTATTCCAACCATCGAGCACCAGCGCCGTCTTAACCCACCAATGTAAGAGGAGGTTAAGAAGGAAATTATTAAGTGGTTGGATGTAGGAGTGGTTTACCCTACTTCAGAGAGCAAATTGGTGAGCCCATTTAAATGCATACCCAAAAAAAGAGGGCATGACTGTGGTTGCAAATGAAAGAAATGAGTTGATTCTACATAGTCTTGTGACTGGGTGGAGAGTTTACATGGATTACTACAAACTAAATTCATGGACTTTGAAAGGCCACTTCTCGATGCCTTTTATATACCAAATGCTCGTTTGATTGGCTGGAAGGGGATGATATTGCTTCTTAGATAGCTATTCTGGATATAATCAGATCTCTATTACTCCTGAAGATCAAAAGAAGATGATATTCACATACCCATAGGGCACCTTTGCATTTAAGAGGATGCCGTTTGGGTTGTGTAATGCACCCACCACTTTTCAATGGTGTATGATATCTCTCTTCTCAGTTATGGTGGAGGATACCATAGAGGTATTCATGGATCATTTCTCTGTGAAGGGAGACTCGTTTGAGTTGTGTTTGGCAAACCTGAGTGTGGCCTTGCAATGATGTCTTGAATTTAATTTGGTTCTTAATTGGGAGAAATGTCACTTTATGGTAAAGGAGGGCATTATTCTCAAGCACAAAATTTCAGCAAAAGGAATAGAAGTTGATCGAGCCAAGTTTGAAGTTATGGAGAAACTACCACCGCCCATTTCAGTGAATGAATTGCATAGTTTCCTTAGGCATGCTGGCTTTTAACGGAGGTTTATAAGAGATTTCTCAAAAGTTGCAAAGCAACTTTGCAAACTTTTGGAGAAAGAGGTGAAGTTTTCCCTCGATAATGAGTGTTTGAAGGAATTTTAATGTCTTAAAAAGAAGCTAGTTGAGGCCCCTATCATAGTTGCACCGGATTGGTCAAAATTGTTTGAGATCATGTGTGATGCAAGCGGTGTTTCACTTGGAGCTGTATTGGGATAAAAGAGAGACAAAATATTTCATCCAATATATTATGTGAGCAAAGCACTGAGTGAAGCGCAAAAGAACTACACTATCACTGAGTAGGAACTCCTAGCTGTAGTATATGCTTTTGAGAAATTTAGGGCTTATCTGCTTGGGACCAAGGTGGTGGTCCACACTGACCATGCAGCTTTGAGGTATTTGATAGCTAAGAATGATGCAAAACCAAGGCTGATTGGATGGGTATTGCTGCTATAATAATTTGACTTTGAAGTCAAAGATAGTAATGGTTGTGAAAACTAGGTTGCGGATCATCTATCTAGAATGGAAGGTGAGCAGGCAATTAGTGATGAAATGGAGATAAATGATGCATTTCTTGATGAGAAGATCTTAGCTGCTGATGTGAAGAAATTTCCTTGGTACGCTAATTTTGCATTATGTTATGAGTGACGTCATTCCAAAAAATCTTTCTTTCCATCAAAGAAAGAAATTTCTTCATGATGTGACACATTACTTTTGGGATGAGCCGTTTCTTTTACAATGATGTTCTGATAATATTATAAGGAGATGTGTGCCCAAAGTGGATGTATTGTGTATATTGGAAGCATGTCATGCTTCCCCAGTTGGAGTTCACCATGTAGGTGACCAAACATCTAGAAAGGTGTTGCAGAGCAGCTACTATTGGACAATATTGTTCAAAGATGCCCACGAGTTTGTGCTTAAATGCAACCAATGTCAGAGGCAGAGGTTAATCTCCAAAAGACATGTGATGCCTTTGACTAAGATGCTTGAAGTGGAATAGTTTAATTTTTGGAGCAACGATTTCGTGGGTTCTTTTGTAAGCTCGTATGGGATGAAGTATATTTTAGTTGCTATTGACTATGTATCAAAATGGGTCGAAGCTATTACCTTGTTTGATAATAAAAGAAAGAGAGTTATTGCTTTATTCAAGAAGAACATCTTCTCTTACTCTAGAGTACCACATACTATTATAAGTGATGGAGGATCTCATTTTTGCAACAAAGTGTTTCGAGCGGCTTTAGCTAAATATGGGGTGAAACAGCATAGAGTAGCCACTCCATATCACCCACAGACTAATGGGCAAGTGAAGGTGTCATATCGAGAGATTAAAGCCATCCTAGCCAAAATGGTAAATGCTAGTCGAAAAGACTGGTCTAGGAAGCTCAATAATGCCTTGTAGGCATATCGGACTACTTTCAAGACACCCATTGGCATGTCACTATTTTAGATGGTCTATGGAAAAGCATGCCACCTACCAATAGAGCTAGAGCACAAGGCCTTATAGGCACTCAAAAAGTTGAATTTGAGTTGGAAGAAGGCAGAAGAGCTGAGACTGGGACAACTAAATAATATGGATGAATTCCATCTCAGGGCATATGAACGAGCAGACCTAAATAAGAAAAGATGAAAAAGATTCATGATTGGAGGATAGAGAAATGAAACTTCCAAAAAGGTGACTGGTGCTTCTATTTAATTCCAGACTCAAACTGTTCCCAGGTAAGCTTAAATCCAAGTGATCAGGCCTGTTTAGAGTTAGTCAAGTCTACTCATCTAGAGTAGTAGAACTTGAAAATGAAGATGACAACACTTTCAAGGTAAATAGGCAATGAGTCAAAAATTATATTGGTCCAAAAGACTCAATGAAAAGTAGTTCTTATATCTGTCTCGATGAAATCTAAAGTAATCTAGATGAGTCATGCCATGACATTAAATTAGGAGCTACATGGGATGCAACCCATGATACTTATATACTCTAGGTATATCCTAACCCTCCATTCAGATTTTCTTTGATTTTAAGTTAAGGGTGTAGGGTAAATTGTTGTAAAATTTTTTAGCCGACTAGGAGAAATACTAGTACTTGAGCCAGTTAACTTGTTTTTGTAATTCTTGAGCACCTTTCCAATGGACTGAGTAGTTACTTATGTGAATTGCATCTAAGTGTGACCACTGTGCATCTTTGTATGGCATTAGTTCTAGTGATGAAATAATCAGTGCTAAATAGCTGCATGAACTAAACAAGTAGTAACTTGTGGTATACTTTTGTGCCATGTGCGTGTGAGATCTTACTCAGTTCCCATTGTACGTTGAATCAAGAACTTGCCCAGTTAGTCTTACCTAGGCTAAGGATAGGGGTTAGAAAGGATCATAGGCCATTTTGATATTAGCTCACCTTTAGCCTAAATAACCTTCCCTATATGTAGAATATCCCTTGATCCTTGCTTTGAGCTTGAGTAGCCTATTTTTTTATGATACTTGTCACCTTCCTTTTTATATCTCAATGAACTTTTTTTGGCCCTGGTCCTCTTTGGACACTATGCACCTTGACTTAGACAAATGACCTAAGTTAAGGGTGGCTATCATAGGGGTTTGTGATGTAAAATAAGTAGGAAAAAAGATAAAGTAAAAGAAAAAAATAAAAATTGGGTGCGGTGGAAAAGAGCAAGAATAAGAAAAGTTTTGAAAAAAGAAAAAGTGATAGTAGAAAAGACCGCACCCATCCTGAATAAGTATGATCAAGAAAAGAGAAGAATAGAAAAAGGCTAATGAGTGAAACCCCAAAAAAGCTAGTGTAGTGTCAAGGAGGCTTAGTCACTTTAAATATCATCGAGTATCATACCAGCCCCTAGCCTACATTACAAGCCAAAGAGAAGACCTATAGTGATCATAGCGGACCTATCTGAAGATCGGGGTAATGAAAATAAGACCAAGACTATGTTATTCAGCATACATAGATTGGGACTTCATTTTAAGAGCGAGTGTCTTGTGATTGTCCCCATGGTTATATATGTGATGTCAGATAGGAGAAAAAGGGGATTTCTTTGTAGTGAGGGAATACTAGTTAAATTGCTAGTTACTGACTTGTTTAGATAGTGTAAACTTGATACACGTACGGTTGTCTTGTTGGGTTGGTGCCATATCTTAATTCCTATGTGTTGCATTATTGTTCTTCAATAATATACATAGTTGTTCTTGAATTGACTGACCTTGGAGATGGTGAAGATGTTTTGATATGATATAGATGATGGACTGCCAAATGTACTTTGTATTCTCTTAGTTGTGTTTAAGTTGCTTAAGGATAAGCAATTGTTTTATGTTGAGGGTGTTGATGTGTGAGCAGACACTAACACATTTGAGGATTTTAACTGAGAATAATTGCAAAGTTTTATGCAACTTTTATCATTTTTGATTGTTTTATATTTTATTTTGCAGTAGAAGACAAGATGTATGAGAACCAACAAGGATGGAGGCAAATAGAAGAGAAGTGTGGCTGATGACATTCCTAATAAGTCGTCAGCCCTGTGATAAGTTATCAGCTTCATCATAAGCCTTAGACAGAGAATGGATCTCAACGAAAAGTTGTGACGACATTTCCTGATAAGCTGTTGAAGAGTTGATAGGACGTTAAAGTAGCCGTTAGCTATGGCACAACATGGGAGCAGAGGTAGAGAAGTGATGACATCCATTCTAAGTCATCAAAGATCTAATCGGTCATCACATTTTCTCGTCATCCTTAAGTAGTAAGTGCTAAAACTGAAGAAGAAGCTGACGACATTTGTGATAAGTCGTCAGGCTCTTGGTAAGTTGTCACGAATGTTGTTGCCTAATTCGAGGAATTATTAAAATCTGTGATTTTGTTTCCTTACTTAGGCTAAACTATTTAAAGTCTTGTTGAGGTTTTTCTAAGGGGTTCCAAACCTAAGTTGGAGACACCTATTTTGTTACTTTTCTCTCTAGTTTATTGGCTAGAAAAATAATTAACTTTGAAGAGATTTTCATCAATATTTTGGGGATTTTCATTGTGATCGAATTAGACAATCACTAGTTATTATTCATCTTATGGTAAGTTTATCTATCAAATCATGAATATAACTAGTTGTTTTGATTTTTGCATTATGAGTGGCTAAATCCCTTTAACCCGAATTATGGAATCTAGGGGTAAGTCTTGATAAGATACTAGGTGTTCAAGATCCAAAAGGTAATAGGACTCCTTGATTATTCTGAGGTTTTAATTATCGTCTATTTGTTGCAAACAATAGATAACACCTTCTTTGATTTGCTTGCGATAAGAACTCAATTATAATAGGAAGTGAACAATCAACAAGGACTTGGAAGCACTAAAAACTTCCATTTAATAATTGACGCTGTAACAAGGTTGATTCACCTAAGGTAAAATCTAGTCACTGAATATAAATTCCCTAAGTTCGAGAGGAATAGGTAATTAAATGCTTAAGTTAGTCGAGAGACATTTAGGCATAACTTCACTAAAGATAATCTGTTGTCTTACCTACTATGAGAATCTAGAATTACTATTCGCATCTGTCAAGTACCAAAACCCCTAGTGAACATAATTTTGGTGTTTCCATAAACTCTTGATTACAAACACCGAAGCTAAAGTGACCAACAATTATTGGTTAAACTGAAAAACCTCCATCTCAGGAAACATCCAACTATCAGTTGATTAAATCGCAAACAACTTAAGTTCATACCATTTTCCCTGTGGGATTTGACCCCAACCTAGTTGGGTTATATATTGACAACGATCGGTTACATTCTCATTAGAGAGGTGTAGTTTGAGCGTAATCAGGGTATAGAAATACTTAAAACTGAAATAAACTATCTGAAAATATCTAGTCTTAAAGCCTCTAACTAACTGAACGGTCTGAATAAAGAGTTCATCGGACATGTCCCAAACTAAATCCAACTACTGAAATAAACTAAGTACTGAAGAAATGAAATAATCAAATTATAACATCCTCAAATGATATGGACCCACTGCTGACTCTGACTGTTGAAAATGGAATGCCACTGATGCTCTAGAGCTCGTACTTCTGAACCTATGGTATAAAAAACCATAGTGCAAATGCATCAGTACGATTGAATATACTGGTATACAAGTATGGTAGTATGAATGCATGGGGTTTACATGCATGAACAATACTAACTGACTAAATAACATAAACGTGAGAATATATGCATGAATACATAACTATAATTGAAGTCGTGATAATACTGGATAATGAGTTCTGAATACTGATTTACTGTGATCTAAGTTTACTTATACTGGGATACTGAAGAACTGAGTCTACTGCTAGCATGGAATTATTGGTGTCTAAGCTTACTGATACTGGGATACTGAAGAACCAAGATTACTGATAACGATACCTGAGTTTACTAATAACTTGTAGCTAAATTACTATTTCTGACAGTCTTAATTATGAATAACTGATCTAATTTCTATACATAGTTGGATGACTGTATTTGATAGTCCTGAATTCTAATGGAACTAGTTGAGATTCGTACTAAGCTGAGTGACTATATCTAACAGTTCTAAATTTCGTAGAACTATCTGAGTTCTATTACTAAGACTTAGTGACTGTATCTGTCAGTCCTGATTTTGTAACTAAAACTGTCGGAAGTAGTCATTTAAATGACGTACCCCTAATAAGCTAGTATAGCTGAGTTAGGATCTAATTTGTAATCCTAATTGGATGGGTGTCAATACCTTGCCACTGGTAAGGATAAGCTGTGAGTGACCTTCATTTTGTAGTGTACCCAAAATAGAATGGTAGGACCCTCATGTGACAGTGTTAATCCACCTCATCAACCCTCAACCTATAGTGTTTATGTCTCAACCTATGCTGGCTACATAGTTCTGGAATGCAAGGATTGCTTTTAAGAATCACACCCTCATCTGACAGTGTATGTTCCCCATCCTTGGGTTCACTCGGTGCTAAATCCTACTCCCATCTAAATAGACACTGAGCATGATTAATTGAACTAAACTGTACTGAGTTCATTGAGATTCATTGATTGACGAAATACTACTGCGATCTGATGAATGACTGAGAGTACTAAGATTAATGAGATTACTGAGTGTTCTTGAGTCCTGTGACTGACTGAATTCTACTGATCATGGCTTGACTGGGAATATAGTGAAAACTGACACTAGCTCTAGGCACAAAGCTAAATTGTCGGGTATAAGTACCTCCAAGACTCGATAGCATGAAACTGACATGACATTACCCTTCTTAACACAAGACCATAGCCAACAATTCATAGTACAATCATTGGGGATTTTAATGAAGTATTCGCAAGCTATAAGCTTGCACATGAATAGGAATGCATGTAAACATATCATAATTTCAAAAGCCTAATATCATGAGCATTACGTCAATCCATTACAAAGTATAACAATAACATGGGAGTCATATAAAATATAAGGGAGAAACATGGATTCATCAATTTTGGACACAAATGAATCATAAGGCATAATTCCTATTATCTTAGGCATTTTATCAAACACCTTGCATGCATATCTTTAGGCTTAGGGCATGAATATTGAAATAATACTTCATGGCAACATTTTAAACTTCCAATGCAAGAATTCAACCACATACTAACATATTAAAATATTAACTTCACATAAATCTTGCACTTTACCATGGATTAGAAACCCAACAAACGTTATAATCATGAATACACTTGAATCCACTCATGGATACTACATCTAATTGGTAGATCAAGAGTTCAATGTGAAGTTCATATAAATCATGCCACCATTAACTAGATTTCATGAATCTTGAAGTAAACCATGGAACTAAAACTCAATTTAACAACATAATAAAGATTAAATTTAGATGTAACTTGAGATCTATGAAATCAACTAACTTATAGTTTAAAAGAGATTCTTGAACTCCAAGAGTGGAAGGATATCCAAGGATGAACACTTAACATACCTTAAAGCTTGATCTTGAAAGAGATCTAACATTTCTTTAATGTTCTTGGATTGGGAAACACAAATATTGATGTTTTCTTGATGGTTCTTGAACTTGAAGAACTTGAATTTCATTGTTTCTTGAAGAAGGGTTTTAATCTAGTTCTTAGGGAATGATCTTGAGAGTAACCCAAATTTTGTTGTTAGGGATGAATGAGGAGTTATGTTGTTTAAATAGGTGGGATTAGGGGTTAAAATGGTGGAAAAAGATCAAAAAATCCTTTTAAAAATGACTTAAAGTCGCTAAATGGAGGCCCGCGACTGCGACGATTTGGACGATGAACCGTCGCCCAGGGGACGAACTGTCCCTTCAACCCATTGATTTTTGTCCATAAAACAGGTTTATTGCCTCAGTTGCGACGGTTTGGGCGGCGGTCCATCGGCCTTCCCGTCGCACTTTGGAAGTCTGAATAGCACACTGTAAAACGGCGATTACTTTTAACTCCGACATAGAATTTTTGCAAAATTGGTATCGTTGGAAAGCTAATTTAATTATATATATGTTTGCTGGTCATGAGATCAAAAATTCGTAGTATTACAAGAGATATACTCATTTGAAGTTAACTATAGCAATATACTTCTGAAGAATTCAATCGGTAAGGAATGTTTTGATTCGCCGAATAGCTAGGACGTATTTGAGACCTTAATTCACATCAACCTTGATCATGAAACTACCAAAGAATCATGATGTAGTATGCATAATCTTGAAATATGGCGCTAATATTGATTTACATTTTTTGGGGTATTACACCAATCCCCATCAACCTATCACTAAAGAGGTCTTGAAAAACACAGATGTCATGGAAAAAAGATACAAAACAAAATAATTCCCTTGTGAGTTTAGTCATAGACAATAGATTTAGTTTGAAATCTGGCACTAATAAGAAGTTCTCGACTACTTTATCTCCAAAGATATATGTTTTACCAATATGATTTTCATCCACCTTATCTACTATAAGTAAAGTGAACTTGATCTTTCTTTGATTTAGTTAGGTTTTTAATATCTCTCAACATACATCAGCTATATGTTATCTGGTGAGAAGGACCAGAAACTACTATTTAATTTTATGTAAAAAAAACATGGGACATCAAGCAAGTTGTGGTACCTTACATGTTAACCTTCTTAGATTTTGTGGCATCTTTATGGAGCATGGTAAGGATCTACCTATATTCCTTTTCAATAAAGTGTTGTCCTTTCGCAAAGACAGTATCATTTCCTTCATGGTTAGTGGATGTCCTGCATGTTGATGATGTGTAAGTGTGATCACAAGATCCACTAGAAATGGTGTTTGCTACAAAGCTACCTCTAATTCCTCCATAGGTAACATATCTAGGATCACCACACCACTACCAGAATTTAACTGGTACTGCATGCTTCTAAAATTACCAGTTATTTTCACTTTCTTCCAATCATCTGGATATCCAATAAGTTTAGAGTAGTTCTGTTTGGTGTGGCTAGTGAAATTACAAAACTCACATTTCTTTCCTTTTTAAGATTCTCTTCCCTAGTTACTATTCACATTCATAGAAATATGATTTGGCTTTCCAACCATAGTAGCAACACAATTTGAGTGTTGGATCTCATCCTCTATCAGTATAGCATATTCCTCTTGTCATGACCCAAACCATGGCCTAGCCATGACGGGCATCTCAAGTCCCATATAGACCGGAGACCACCCTTTTTGTACCTTACCAAATAACATGATATCACTGTTTGAAGATTAATTCTTAACATATAACAAGATAAATTAATAGAATAAAAGATACTTCTATGATCCATAACCAACAATCGGCCAAAACAACTGACAACATTACCTAAGTCTACAGTAATTCATCAAAGCCTTTTAAACAAAATTGAATGTCAATAAAGTATCAGGACATGCCCCCGACTATAGCCAAAAAAATAAGTCAAAACAAGTATAAGACATAAGGGACCAAAACATAAAATGTAGACTTTTGATGTATGGAATATCATAAATTTAATGTCAACTCACGAACTGATCCAAATCCTAATCACTAAGTAGGAGAAGTAGAAGTATGGCCAGTTTCTGCATCACATGGGGATACAATGTCTGAAGACGATTAGCAGGGTGAACGCTTGCATGTAACTCTAGGATAAGGATAACATAATGCCATAATCCATAGTTTAAAATCATTCAAATCCAATGCAAATAATCAAATGCATATACATATATATATATATATATATATATAAATATATGTCACATGTAAGGATTGGAAATAAGGATTAACATGCACTTTAAAACTTAGCCTAGATTGTGTAGATCAACTGTCATAACATACAAAAGCATTTATGGGCTCCCAACTCTTCCCAAACAGGTAGTGCCCTAGCGTGTGTGGCCGCACAAACCAAATGGTATACATATGGAGTATGGGGACACAACCCTCCCTGCATATTAAGGTGACACGAGCACCAAAATATGTAATATAATATGGGGGACTCGAACCACCCAATCATATGATAATAATATTAAGAAGGACTCAAACCTCTTGGTCATATAGACCATTGTGTTGGCAATCGTGGTTTCCATTGTGGGTCCCTCAGGACCATTACTGTAAAGACTGAGCTACACAACCCTTATTAAAGCCCAATTAAAATATTTATCACACATTCTAATTCATTGAACCATATTTCACATTAATTCATATGTTGTTGGTATCATCATACCAACTACTCATTTAAGACAACAACAACATGCTAAACAATCACATCACTAGGGGGAATTCTCTACTCCCTTGGTTTAATTATGAAATATCTTGTGAAATCTCAAAACCCACAAGGTTCAAATCGAAACCATTACACCTCATTATGTTTTCACATTATGCAAAACATCAACAATAGTTTAATATACACACATTTAATATTTAAAATTTTTTTAGAATATGGGGTTTAGGTAATAACCATTTCAAAGGTCATAAGTTTGAAAAAAATCACAATTCCCTAGTTCATTCACCATACCCAAGCACCCACAATTTCAAAACCATAATTAAAGCATGAATAATCACATCTAAACCATGGGAAACATTGTTCAATCGATAAGCATTCAAAACCCTCAACCTTTATTTCAAAACCAACCTCAATAGCTCATGAACAATACTTTAAAACGTATGCTTTTAAAAACTTAACAATGAGGGAGGAGTAACATGCCTAAAATACCAAGTTTCACAGAAAGAATTCACCCCTTTAGCCCTTGGATGCCCTACTTTTAGGAAACCCTATGTATGGATGCTTGACAAAATTTGAGAAAGCTTGAAATTGTTTGAGTACGTAATGAATAAAAAATAATCCCCCTTAAGTGCTTTATGAACATGGGGTTGTAATTAGGTGAGAAGAAAATTGTCCAAAGTGGCCTTAAATTAAAAGATGGAATTTAGTCGTCAATGACTATGGGTCACCACATGAAGAGTATAGACTTATTACAACTCGTCACCCTAAGTCATAGCCAAGATAGTTCCTAGGAAACCCATACATTGGTAGCCCTATGACTCGATCGGTACCATTCGTAGTAGGAACCCACATCTCATAGGGTCCAGTCATAGTCAACACAAAATTCAATTTGGTAAACACTGGGTACCCTACAATTTGCACCTAACTAATCGTAATGAGTCCTTACGACTCTTAGTGTTCCACTCATACTCAGAGTAGAAATTTGCCACATACTCACTGATTTGGTTATGATTGTGTCCCTAGTACACGACAAAACTCATTTCGACTCGTGTCCCCAAGTCTTACTCAAGATAGTAACTCAACTACTATTAACCGGACACCTTATGACTAGAGTCATATGACCTCTCAAGACACCCTACGACTTGTAGGGGGAGTTGTAGACAGGACAGTGAGGATAAAATTTTAGAAATTTTCTAGGACCAAAAATTCGAGGTGCTACATACTCCTTCTCTTAGGATCATTCGTCCTCGAATGATAGAACAAATCATTTATTGGCACGATTTGACTCCAAACACTACCACACTTTCCTTTAAGACAGAAAACAAGGATATCAAGGAAATTAGTACTTTCTTTAACAAAGATATAAAATGATAATGTCAAGGAATACAAATACCTCATGCATAATTATCCAAAATAGGGAACAACAATAGATATTTTGACTTCATGTCCTCCTCATCTTGCCAAGTATATTTCTCAACCTTTTGGTTCCTCCAATGAACCTTTACTGATGCCACATCCTTAGTCTGTAACCGATGGACTTGCTAATACAAAATATCGACTAGAACTTCCTCATGGGAGAAGAATTCTACAATAATCACTTCAACTAAAGGAACAACTACCGAAGGATCAGCCACTTACTTTCTCAACATCAAAACAAGAAACCCTGGATAAATAAAGGTAATGTTAGAAGGAAACTCGAACTCATAAGCGACATTAAAAAACCTCTTCACAACCAAGTATAGACCAACATAACGTAAGGGTACAACATACCATAACCATTTTCATTTAACATTTGGGACTTGAACCCATTGTCTATACAAAGTCATAAATTCGATTTTTCAATTTTAGGACTCGAACAAATTTAGCCAGTTAAACTACCAAGCTTAAAATTCAAAACCATTTATGACCCACAAGGTCTTCATGAAACCATTTTCCAACCATTTACATTATTTTGCCAATGCCTTAGCTCAAATCATAATTTAATTTAATTTATGGCCATCAAGACCTTTAGAAACCATTCATCCTTCATTAATATTATTATGCCAAACAACGGTTCAAAACATAAATCATTATGTAAAAAGATTCTTTTAATAGTCATTTCCATAAACAGGTTGAGGGCATACCACTAACAAGCCATTATTTAAGCCATAAACCATCAAGTTAGGGCTAACTATGCCCCCCTTAATTTAAATCACAATATCCAAGTACCAACATGTGCTAAACCATTATCAAAAAATGTTTGAAGACTAGATAAACAATGAGAGAGCAATACTCAACATTATGCATTCAAACCCTCAACCATGTATTTCTATCCACCATTTATGATTCAAGAACAATGCTTAAAACACATGATTTTTGTGAACTAAAAATGAAAGAAGAGTCACATGCCTACGTTATGATGATTCATGCAGAGATTTCGATCCTTAAGCCTCTAGATGACCACCTTGATGAAACTATAGCCCAATCTCCGCTAGAGGTTTTTAGAGAGTTTATAAGAGTCTTTTGATCTTCCTAAGTGGGGTATTGAACTGTACCAATACCATACGAGCATATGATGCATAGAAAGTTCATGACTCAGGAAATTTTGCAAGGGCCACAGTTTGGGTGTTTCAGTCTCCCCCCTTAGGATCATTCGTCCTCGAATGATGGGACGAGGCACTACAAGCATGATTAAACCCCAAATATCTATACTATTACCTTTACAACCTATCACCAACAAAGATATAAAATAAAGGTGTGGAGAACAACATTTGCCTCTAGCATGATTTTTCAAAATTGGGAATACGAATGGCTACATGGACTTTATGTCCACCTCGTCTTCCCAAGTAGCTTCCTCACACTTTTGGTTCCTCTATAGAACCTTCACCAAAACCATGCATTTCATTCGCAATAGACAAACTTGCCAATCTAAGATCCTCACTGAGACCTCCTTAGAGGACCAAGAATTTAAAATACCAATGTTCCCCAAGGGATCAATGAACGAAGGATCACCCACTCATTTCTGCAACCTGGACACATGGATTACTGGATGAATGGAACTTATTCTAGGGGGCTAATCCAGCTCATACACAACATACCTAACGTTTCTCAAAATCACACATGGTGCAACATACCGGTGAATGAGCTTCCCTTTTTTCCCAAACTACATTACTCTATTCATGGGAGATACCTTCAAGAACACCCAATCTCGAACTGGAAACTCCAAGTCCCTCTATCTCACATATACATAGGACTTTTGGAAAATTTGGGAGGTCTTAAGCCTATACTGAATTGCCTTTACTTTTTCTATAACTTTGTGAACCAAATTTGGGCCAAACATTTAAGCTTTACCATTCTCAAACTACCCAATCTGAGATCTATACCTCCTACCTTACGATGCCTCAAACGGGGCCATATTAATGCTAAAATGGTAACTATTATTATAAGTAAATTAAATCAAAGGCAAATGGTCGAATCAACTACCACCATAATTAATCACAAAGGCTCGTAATGCATCTTCAAAAGTATAAATGGTCTTTTTGGATTACCCATTTGATTGTGGGTGAAAAGATGTACTAACAATCATTTTGGTCCCCAAACCACACTGAAAAGAGTGCCAAAATACAACGAGAACTGAGTTCCATGACCTAAAATAATTGAGATAGATACTCTATGTAAATTTACAACTTCCTGAATGAACAACTTCGCATAATCCTCAGTAGAATAGGTGGCTCTTATGGGCAAGAATTTAGCAGACTTGGTTATCCTATACACGATGACCCAAATGGAGTCACACTAATTTTGTATTCGCAAAAGATACGTAATGAAATCCATATTAATTATCTCTTATTTTCACATCGGTAATTTAATCTCTTAGAGCAGCCCACTAGGTCTTAAGTGCTCCACCTTTACTTGCTGACACACCATACACTTAACTACAAAGTCGGCCATATCCTATTTCATATTGTTCAACCAATAAATCTCTTTGAGATAATGATACATATTTGTTGAACTAAGATAAACTATATACCTTGGTTGGTGGTCCTCTCCCAAAATCTTGCCTTGTAACTAATCCACATTGGGAAGACACAACCTACCTTAATACCTCAAGATACCATATCCATCGATCTCGAAGGCCCTTACCTTTTGATTACCTATATCATCTTTGATATTTGTCAAAAGAGGGTCTAATACCTATTTCTCTTTTATTTTTTAACCAAGAGATGACTGCGCCACCTGTTGCACTATCACACCACCATTCTCAGAGTCCAAGAGATAGACTTCAAGGTTAACCAAAGAGTGAATATTCTTTACCAATTCTTGCTTATCCTTATCCACATGCAATAAGTTACCCATGGAAAAACTTCTAAGAGCATCAAAAACCATGTTAACTTTACCTAGATAGTAGTGATGACTCATATCATAGTCCTTCAGTAACTCAAGCCATATTATATGCCTTAGATTAAGCTCCTTCTAGGTGAATATGTACCGCAGGCTCTTATGATCAGGAAATATATCAACATGCACCCCATAAAAATATTTACACTAAATTTTCAACACGAGCACCATAACTAAAAACTCACAGTCATGAGTGGAATTGTTTCTCTCACGAACCTTCAACTGTCTAGAGATATAGGCAACTACCTTACCATGCTACATCATCACACAACCTAAACCAATCTAGGAAGCATAACAATTAACCATAAATATCTTCGTACTGTCAAGTAGAGTCAAAATAGGAGCTGAAGTTGACTTATCTTTTAGCTTATCAAAATTTCCTTTGCAATAATCAGACCACAAGAACTTCACTTTCTTTTAAGTCAATTTGGTCAGTGGAGCAACAATAGAAGAAAAAAATCTTCAAGAACCTCCTATAATACCCTACTAAACCCAAGAAGCTCCATATATTGGTGGGCATTGTGGGTCTAGGCCACTTATTAACCACAATAATTTTAAGAAGATTCACCATAATACCCTCACTAGACACAACATTACCCAAAAAATTTAAGCCATTCAACCAGAATTCACAGTTGAAGAACTTAGAACAAAACTACTAATTTTTCAAGGTTTGCAACACAAGACGGATGTGATCAACATGATCCTCCTTATTCATAGAGTACAATAAGATGTCATTAATGAAGAAAATTATGAACAAATACAAAAACTGATGGAAGGCCCTGTTTAAAATATCCATGAATGCCGCAGGGGCATTGATCAAACCAAATGACATCACTGGGAACTCAAAATTCCAATACAAGGTACAGAAAGTTTTCTTAGGGATATCCACTTCCTTTATCTTTAAATGATAATACTTGGACCGAAGATAGATCTTAGAGAAGAATTTGGTACCCAAAAGTTGTTCAAAGAGATCATTAATCCTTAAAAGGGGATACTTATTCTTCACCATCACCTTATTCAATTATTGGTAATTAATACACATGCAAAGGGAACTATCCTTCTTTTGCATGAACAATACCAGTGCACCCTATGAGAACACACTAGGATGGATGAAACCATTGTTAAAAAGGTCCTTTAATTGCTTCTTAAGATTCTTCCACTTAGCTGGAGCCATTCTTTACGAGGGAATAATAATTAGACGAATGTCTAGAACAAGAATAATGCTAAAATCAATCTCCCTATTGGGAGGGTCACCAGGAAGGTCATCAAGGAAGACCTCGGGAAATTTATTCTTTACTGGGATAGAATGCAAAAAAAAAACCTTCGAGTTAGAATCTTTGACCCAGACTAGAGGATAGAGACACACCATAGAGATTTATATCTAACCTCTAAAGTATGATATAAACTTCTCCTTAGGATCTTGGGAACCACCCTACCACTCTGCAATTGGCTCATTAGAAAATTTAAATACGACCTTATAGGTTCGAAAATCTAGGGAACCATAGCATAAGTTCAACAAGTCCATCAACAGAATAAAATTAGAATCAACTAAATCTAACTCTATAAAGTCCACCAGAGTTTCTCTACTACCAGCAGCTACCACACACCCTCTATAGTTGTTATATTTAAAGTTTTATAAACTAGTTGTAATAAATAAGCTATGTTGCTATTTCTTAGTGACTTCCGTATATATTTTGAAGAGGTGGTAAGGGTTTTCTTATTTAGGTAGATTAGAGTACGTGCCTGCACGATTTTAATCATTGGGTTCTGAAAGTTGGTATTTGAGTCAAGGTCACTGGTCTCCCAATACAAGGAAAAATGTCGAGTATTGTCCTGCGTATTGGTATTTTGATATCCACATCTAATCTTCAGAAATCTATAAGGTATTTTGTGCAATTTGTGTGCTTGCTTGTATGAGTTGCGTCCAACTGGTATCTTGACAAGGTAAGGATATATCATTTGAATCCATTTGAAATGTCACAAAAAAGGGTAATTGAAACTTGAAAGGTTCTAATTGATATCTAGTCATTATGGCAATGTAAATTTATGGATAATCGGCTAATGGTTATCTATGAGGAAAATAAAAAATAATAAAAAGGGCCTTTTTAATTATGAAACTTGAGGTTAATATTTACCTATTTTAAGAATTTATTGAATGGCAGTGAATATGTGAAATATGATTGTTGAATTGCAATGAAATTCATATTTGGTAAAAAGTCATAAGTTGGTTATGTGTTGATAGTTAAAGGAATTATTTGTTATGTGGTTTACTTGAAAACCGTATGCTAAATGCTAGGCATGATCTTATCATTGGTAAAATGGCAAGAGGAAAATGGTTCATGATTATGGAAAATTTTATTTCAATACAGTCGGTATGTGAATAAAGACCATTTAAAAAGGGCTATTGTTGTATAATAGCTTGAATTATTGTTAGGAATATTCTTGATTTAATTTATAACTGTGATTTAAAGCAATGTTATTTTTGTTGTTGTTAATTGGATTCATGGGTGATTTGGGTTATTGGCATAATGGGAAGGTATAATTTCTATTGATGCCTATTTAAGGAATAATTGAACAGGGTGGAACTACTATTTTTAGTCACGTTCCTAACTTGATGAATTGTTAGTCATAACTTATACTTTCGTGGTTATTGGTTGTTGACATGTTATTTGATATGTTTATGCATAAACATATCACTCTCATTGTTGTACAATAATACTTGACTAGCATTACTCCTTAAGTGGTTGTGGTTTGTTGAGCTAATAGTTTAACTAGCCATAAGCTAGTTGTGAGGCTAAACAAGCATATATTATCTTCGGATGATAACTAAAAATTTTGTTATTTATATACAATTGATTGTTGATTATCGAATAAACTAATGAGAATTTTGGTAGCGAATTTATGAGTTAATTAAAATATGGTGTAGTGTTTGGTGATGTTATGATCATTATAGCATTGGTTAGGATGTAAGTGCTCGTGCAGGATTTATTCTAGGATTAGAGTGGATGAAAGATCTCAGGCTAGGGTGAGTTTCAATGAAAATCTGGTATTATGTGCTTTAGAGATATTTGGTGTCCCGAGGTGTAGATATTGATGAAATAAAGGTGAAATCATGATAGATAAGAGATATAGCAGCCTATTGAAATTTTTAGAATGGAGTTTGGGTATTAGAACTTTGGGTATAATGTTTAACGTAAAGAGTCCAACATCAGATGTCGAAAATACGAGTTTTGTGGTGTGAAATTGGAAAAATTCCAAGTTTATGCCTCACCAATGAGAGAAACAACTATTTCGTGGGTAAATATTTGACTCTGCATCTTCTTTTCTTAAAAAGCCTCAATAGAGTGTCCAGGTACAAAATATGATTTGGCTGGTAAATGATGGTGAGTGGTAAGAAAGGTCCAATTTAAGCAACTCTAAAAATAGTGTCCTTCTAATTCTAACCTCGTTCATCTCTTCACCCAATGCGTATTTTGGGATGAACATTTGGTAACTTGGTATCTATTGTAATGACCTATTTCGTTGTTATTAAATATATCTATGGTAAAGGTATATGAATCTCATTCATCATAGGTGTTAGGATTAATTCTATTGTAGATAAGTGCATTAGTTATTAATTAAGGTCATACAATACCTCTAACACAAAGTTAATTTGAAAGTGTCCTTACCAATTTAGTTTCGGGCTAATTTTAAACTAGGGTCAACTTCAACAAATACTTCTCTTAGAATATAAATAGTTTTTGGTCCCAATTCCCACCAAATTAAATATCTCTGAGTCTTTTTTTTAATGTTACCAACAATTTATAAATGCAACATGGAGTAAAATGTTATGACCATTTTTACTGAAAGCTGGTTGTACTGAAAGATGAGGCCATCATAGGGGCTAAGGTCACCATAGCGGGGCTTCTTCATTAGAAATTTTCCCATTGTAGCAGGACAACAATAGTTTATAAGCTTATTTTGATAGTTTTCAGTCCATAAATTCTGGAATTTCATTCCCAAGCCCTAGAGTTGTGATTTGTTCATGGTTGGAGTAGAAATCATTAGTTGAGATAATATTTTTATTCTTTTTTAATATTGGTTAATCCATTCTTCTTCTATAATCATTAGAATGATAAATTATGGTGAAAATCTTGTGGTTTAGAACCCTAGGTTCATGAAAATTTGAGGAAAACCTATGGGTATGAGTAGTTTCATATATAATTGATTTTAGATTGAAAATTAACTCTTTCTAATATGAGATTATAGGTCAAAACATGAATATTGATAGTCGGGGACCTTAAATTCTATAAAGATGGGATATTTGGCTTAAAACTCCATTAATAGAGATGTGTTAAACATGGTAGATCCAGTTAGTGGTTAATTGACCCTTGGGTATTGTTATACACCATAAATGAAGGTAGAATTAGTGGGTTTGAATATTCAAAGTAATTATTTGAAGAGTAATGGATTAATTACTCTTATGCTTGTTGTTTATTAGATGATTTAGCCTTTAATAACATGAAGAAGAAAGAATATCATCTATGGTATAGCTTACTTGTTGCATCATCTTGGCCCACAAGTAGGCAAGGTTTAATGTGTTGCGAATCTTGATTAAATTGCATGACTATAATGTAGTATTATAGGAGATTTCATGCTTAGTCGTATGAGCACAGTGAATGGTTTCTAATAATCAAAATGTGAACATGATAAATCTAAACTATTTTAATTATTATTTATAGGAAAATCTTGATGATTTATAGATTATGTGTTAATTGTGCTAATTCATGATAATATATGTATGTTGGTGTCCAATTATAGGACTATGGGTTGTGAAAACTAGTAACTAGTAGTTATGGCGTTTCTAAAATTATAAGATTGGGAAAGCTTGATTGAATCAGTGAATAGTAATCCAAGTTGAGCCATTGAGTGATGAATAAGTCTTTGCTAAAGTGTTATCATAATTTTATTGTTATTACGGATTGCATTAAGGCTAATTGGTTGTAACTGAATGGATTTAACTAAATGCTTGGTCAATTATTGTGCTACATGCTAGTAAATATTAGTACTTAAATTTTCTTGGAAGCTAATAAAAATGATAAATAATATGTCACAAATGTTAATGAATAATGAAATCAATGTATTATGTGATAAGTACTGTGTTGTGGTACAAGTGGGAATATTATTAAACTTACTTGATGATTGAACTTAAACTAGTAGGTGATGGTTAAAGGTAGTTAAAAACCCAACTTGTTTTATGTGTGCATGATAACTGTTCCTTCGTGTTGCTTATTATTACTTATATCAAGAAAACTGAATGACTATTTGATATCATAAGTGTTAATCACATGCAATGAATTTATATGAAAAGTTTATTGATTTTACAAGTGTTATTCCTATTGTTATTATGGTTGTGATGGTTGTGATATCTTCATTATTATGGAATGTATTGGTATTGGACATCTTCATGGGATTTATATTCATTATTGTCGAGTGTGCTGGTATTTGAAAATCTTCATGGAATTATATTCATTATTGTGGGATATTTTGGTAGTTGGACATCTTTATAGGATTTATAATCATTATTGTGGGATGTACCAATATTTGGACATCTTTTTAGGATTGATTGATATAACGTTGGTAGACTCTTGATGTTTGCAATTTCATACATGGACAAGAGCTTATACCCGACAGGTCATGGCTAGTAGATGGCCATATGACCTTTAGTATGTATATACAAGGTACATATTAGTGTGACGGTTCCTTGAGTGAACCAAGGTTATGTGTTAATTGTTATATTGGTTCCTTGACTAAACTAAGCTTATAAGGTTAACTTTTTATATTGATTCCATGAGTGAACCGAACTTATATGTTTACTTGTTATATTTGTTCCTTGAGGGGATCGAGATTATTTGTGATATGAGATGAAAATAAAATAATGAAAATGACACAAAAACAAAGGAAATAGACTAAATATGAAATCACAAAAACACGAAAACAAGGAAATGAAATGATAAAATAAAAGATAGATAGATTGACATAAGTCGATAATGGCAGGACAACCAAGGGTATACTAAACCCTAGACCTTCATATCAATTACCGATAATACCAACCTCTTATGAGGACACAATGGAAATGGATTCTCGAGCACCCATATTTCTCAACAATCCATAAGCCCCCACCAAGCTTAAAAATAAACACTCGCAAGTGTATCTCAAAACATCATTAGTCATCAACCTAAAAATGAAGAAGGTCCTAGCTATTATAGACCAAAAGGCCTTTATTACAACTTGATCCCAAAAGTGACCCTAAATGCAACTTGGGACCAAAAGTGACCCAAGAGCCAAAACAATATAATGGGTGCCCATACTCTCCCGAAGCCCAAGCTATCATCAAAATGCAATATTGACCATTCCTTCCTTAGAGGATGTAATCAAATGTAGCTTCTTTCCAAGACATCCTCCATTCACGTATTGAATCCCCTAAAATGACCAAGTCTTGGATCCGTAGATGTGATGTTTGAAGAATCAATCCTAAAGGAGTGGATCCCACTGAGCTTGTATCATTCTCTCTTGCTTGAAAAGGATTCATCCTCAAATCCAACTCCTTTATCAATTTGTTGTTGCATCCTTCAAGTGTGGAATTCTTTGGTAAGAATTTTCTTAAATATTCAAGTATATGTTCATGAGGCACTCTCCTTGTCTTCTTCTTTTAAGGTGATGATTCATGATCCTGCACAGGAGGAGAAATGATAATAGGCAAAATGCTAGTATCTTGGTTAGTGAGTAACAAAGACTCAATGTTTGAATTGTGTTTGTCACATTGGATTTGGAGTGGCCTGTAGTGCTGTTGGTAGTTTGACACTTAGTTTTGGGGAGCTTGGCTAAGGGTTCGGGGTGTTTGTTGGTGAAATTGTAGTGGCCGGGATAATGTGGTGGGGTTTGAGGAGTAGGACATGTGACCATTTCCACCTTCCCTTTCATGTTCGACCAATCCTACTTCCAACCATTCACTTCTTGTTGCAAACCCATGATGGATTCTCAAAGAGTATCAAATCAGGCCCAACTTAGAATAGATTGAACCTCAACTCCCGTGGCCATGTTAATGGACAACTCAATTAAGAAATAAGAACTTGCATTCAAGAATCAAAATAAGAAAGAAACAAATCAAAGCGACAAAATAAACAAGAAATATAACAAACAAAGACTTGAATTCAAGAGTTAAACTAAGAAACAAATTATAAAACAAATGAAAAGAAATAAGAAGAACGAATCAAGAACTTATTAAACAACTATGTTGATTACGGTTTAGTTGTTAATTAGTATTAAGAATCAATGAAATGAAATAAGGAATTAATAGATGAAATTAATCAAATTAAACCTAATTTAGAGGAGTTTTTGAAGTTGATAATGTGTTCAAAAGGTGTAAGGTGCATTGGAGATGTACTTGAGCAGCCTAGGTGCACCTTGGGCGCTTGTCAAGGCCAAACGGACTGTTTTGATGCGTGGGAGCAGGCTGGGCGCACCCTTAGAGAAATTTGGGCATAAGAGAGGATGTTTACCCACTAGTTTGGCCTGTTTTGGTTTGTGGAAGCACCCAAACCTAGGTTAGGTGCACCTTGGGTGTCCCAACAGCTAGCATGGTGTACTATGTATCATTTAGACTTCAAATGGTCCCCCTTTTTGTTCTCTCTTTGGAATATTCCCTTGGATCTTCATAAGATGCTTGTACAAACACTGCTGTACACTATTTTTCTTCACTTTTGTGGATTAAACATCACCTTTTGTAAAGAATTCAAGATAAAGATTTAAAACTTCCTCAAGAACACTCAGGAACACTAAGAACTTGAAAAATCTCTAACTCTTAAAGCGTTGATCGGAATGCGATAAAATTTTGAACCAAGTGACCCTAAATGCAACTTGGGCCCAAAAGTGACCCTAAATGCAACTTCAGCCTAGAAGTGACCCAAGAGACAAAACAATGAAATGGATGCCTATATTCTTTTGAAGCCGAAGCTATCACCCAAATGCGATGTCGCCCATTCCTTCCTTAAAGGATATCATCAAATATAGCTTCTTTCCAAGCTATCCTCTATTCATGTATTGGATCCCCTAAACCAACCAAGTCTTGGATGTGTAGATGTGATTCTTGAAGCATCGATCCCAAAGGAGTATAGCCTATTGAACTTGTATCAATGTGTGACTTGTTAAATATTATTCTTTAGTAAACCAGAAATTATGATTATTAACATGGCATTCTTTAGTGGATTGGGTCTATCTTTTTACTTGTTATATATGTTTGTTCCTTGAGTGGATGATATCCTATAGAAATATAGCACTTTCAATGCTTAAAATAAGGAAAATATGCAAGTTTTTGAGGTTGTTTTGTTAGATCTGATACATTTTGGGTATGTTTTGCAGAAAACCATGTTTTGGATGCTATGTTCACAAAAAAATGAAAAAAGCATATTTGGCTATTTATGGGAGAAATTATTGATGTTCAGAACACTCTCCGAATTAATCATTATCAAAGCATACGCAAAAATTGAAGAAGAGCTGAAAAAATAACTTTTGTCACATGCCAACTCAACATATGACCACATGTAGCACATGTGGGCAAAGCATATGTATTAGTCCAAAATCTCGAGAGCTAACCTATAGGAAATTTTGGTCTAGCACATGCAGTCGCTACTTGCACCCTTTCTATAGGCCACATGTGCTACATGCGCCTGAGGCAAGGGCGCATGGGAGCATATAGCGACCATAAGTAGACACCGGCATTTTTTCTCCTATTTTTTACTGGGCTTTGGTTTTAGAGTTTCCTCAAGTACTATAAATACCCTTTAATTATTTTTTAGTGAACTTACACACTTTTGATACTTACAAACATATTTTAATTCTGAGATTCGATTTTGGTGTAGGAATTCTCTTGTATTGATTTCAGTTATTAACTTAGTTATGGTTTTGGGTTTTTCACTGTTTATTATTGTGATTTCATCTTATGCCTTCATTCATGAATGTTGTTTATTACTTCACAAGGATGAGTGGCTATAAACACTTGGATAGGTTGTGGAAACCCTAGCGGATTAATTAAGTAGGTGAAGTGCTATTGTTGTTCTGAATCGATACCCATGCATACATTGTATTATCTTTACTTTAATAGTTATCTTAGCTATTGAAAACATTAGGATCCCACCTATATTATTGTTACCTACTCCAAAAGAGGAGTAGTGACTAGGAAAAGATAATGTTAATAGTGATTTGGAGTTTAACTGTCAATCCAAGCTACTAGATTTTATCTAAGTAAGATGGTTAGATTTCATCTAATAACTAGACTAAAAAGGTAATAGTTAACTGGGATCAAGATAAGGTTAGTAAGGCAACATCTTGAGATTCAAAAGGTAAAGGGCAAAATCTTTCTGCTTGTCCAAAAAATTATAGAAGGTATATAACTTATCAGTTTTGCATAAAATGTATTGGGTTGGTTCAACAAAGCACGATAAGCCTATAGAGTTAAGAAGATAGCGAGAACACAATCCTAGTGTTCACCTATAACTGATTACAACCGAAGTTGATATTCTCCAGTTTTTCAATATTGGTACTCAAAAACCCCTATTTACTTTTTCAGTTCCACCCGTCAATTACTACAACTGAGAACCAAGATTCCATGTATTACCTTGGGATTCTACCCTAACCTTTGTTGGGTTACTATATTTGGCATCAATCATATCATTTTTAAAGAGGAGGTGTAGCTTGGACGCCACCAAATTTTGGCACCTTTGCTGGGTTATATGGTATTGATTTGTGAATTAAAGTTGTTGCAGTTTTTGGATTTTCCTTTTTTTATTCTTAGTTGGGTATATGGCAGTGTATACCTAACATATGGAGTAAAAGAAATCTCTTACACCTAGTGAATCCGAATCCATAGAGGATCCTAAAAACACCAAGTAGGATGGTGGAATAGAATGGGGATTATAATCCTTAAGGGGTTTGTGATATTGTGCCTCCCCCCTTCTGAAGTAGTATAAGATATTGTTGATTGACATACTGGTGAGCTTTCTTCCCAAGCTGAAAATAAGAGAAGGAAATGGAAGAAGCTCAGTGGTTAGCTAAGGAGGAAGAGCTAGCTAAGCAAAGACTAACAAGAAGCCGCCGTGCAGCACTTGATAGCAATCAAAAGAAATCTAGAGATGTACATGTTCAAGTGATCCGAGCATATCACTATGTGCATCTATATGTAGATAATGAAGAAGATCTAGGATATGTTGAGCTGACATAGACTGGAGACATTATCCCTCTTATTTTGCCCGCAGATGTCAAGTTTAATATCTCAAGTGTTATGATACCGCTCCTATACTTGTAGGGTGTGTTTTCAGGGTTACATACAGACAACGCAAAAATGAATCTTGCAAATTTAACAGGGATATACACTTTATATACCGTACCTGGGGTAGATCAGGAGGCACTGAGAATGAGGTTATTTCCCTTCTCACTTACTAGAGAAGCATCTTTATGGCTGGGAGAACTTCCAAAAGGATCCATCACTATATGGAATGAGATATGCAGACAATTATTGAATATACTCTTTCCTCCATATATAGTGTTGTAGCTAAAAGATGAGATTTATAATTTCAGGCAGCTACAGTCAGAATCTATTTGTGAGTCGTGGTTTAGGTTTAAGAAGAATCTTAGCATGGAGCCCATCCACCGAATTTCAGGGATGATTTTATTGGAGATATTCTATAGAGCCCTAACTATCAATTCCAGAGCCATGGTAGACACTATTTCCAGAGGATCCTTTATGAGATTACAATGGGATATAACTGAGAGTATTGTGGATCAGATCTCATTAACTAACTGAGGGTGGCAAACTTAGGAGGTTGAGATAGGCTCTGAAATTTATTCCATTAGAACTTTCAGTAAGCAGAGAGTAACTGAGGATGTTGTAGCTCAGGAAATTTCACTATTATGGAATAATTTTAGTGAGTTGGACAAACAATTTTCAATAATAAATTCCACAAAAATCAATGTAGTAGGGGCACTGGGTGCAACCTCTAGGTTACATGAGTCAGAGTTGGAAGAGGAGAAAAAGTATGTAGATCGTCAGTTGGTAGGATTTGAGCCGAAGGGAAAGGGAATCAATGTCAGAACTACTATGATGATAGAAACAAATATATTCCACCTGGAAGATAAGATATGGAATCAAGAATAGAAGAAATGTTGACTAAGATGATGAAAGGTTAAGAGAGGGAAGAAACTTACCTTAAAGAACTCAAGGCTGATATTTCAGGATTGACCCAGAAGGTGTAGTCACATAAAACTGATATTAAGAAGTTGGAGCAGCAGTATGGGAAAATCTCTACCACTTTAGCTCAAAGGCAGGAAGGTACCCTTCCTAGAGACACTTTGCAGAATCCTCCAACCCTTGTTCATTACCTGGATATTAATATTAGGAGTAGTCCCACACCGGATAAGTATTTTTTTCCTACTACTAATAAGTTAAAGAAGGATAATATTATTGCTGATGATCCATCTGAAGCTGAGTCTGAGAAACTGACTTATAGTGATAATGATTTTGAGAGTAATAATGGTGAAAACTGGGTTGGAAAAGACCTCCAGGATATAGTACATCAGTTAAGATTAAATTCTCATACACCATTAATAGAAAAGAAGGAGGACCTAGTAGCAGTCACCATTCTATGTTCTATTGGTCGTTTTTGAAATTCAAGAGGGTAGGGGTGAATTTAATTTTTTTTGTGAGTCGACTACTGACTCTTCACAGTCGACTCGCCTGCAGATCAGTGCACTTCACAAACAAATTAGATTTGAAATAATTAAGCACATAAATAAAAAAACATAAAGTAATAACACAAATATTTATCCTAGTTTGGAACACCAATGTGGTTCCTACTTCCTGTCCCCTTGGGTTTCAAAGTTTTATTAGATCATCGAATGTTGGGTACAGGTACAATGATAGGAATCAAGTTTTGAAGACTTATTTTGTCCTTCATATCTTGTGACATAGCTTCAGTTGATCTTACAAAGTTGACTCAATCCTGCTCTTGATATAAAAATTGTAAACTAAAAGTTACAGAGCCTTGTAAGACTAAGAATGAGACACTTTGAATTTTCTCCTTGAAGTTGCATGAAAAAAATGTATGCCTTCGTTCTTCATCTATTATAGTCTTTAGCTGCTGCTCTTCACAAGGAAACTCAAGAGATATCTTCTCAATCAAGGACGTAAATTGATTCCTTGATTGAGGAATGTATCCATATGATATGTCCATATCAGATATGTCCATATATGACTTTGGATCATGTGCATATCAGATATGTCCATTATCTACTTTTCTTTTTAGTTTTTTTAGAGATTGATGCCTTTCCAAGTGTTCTCCTGATCTTCTCTTCTTGATTGATTTGATCTAACATGATTTTGGGATTGTGATCCTTCTTCCATTTCTTGATATTTGATTGATCTTCTTGTCTTACTATTTGAATGTCGTGATCTTCCATATCTTTGGAAAGATACTCTTTTATCATCCAAAACCTTGATTTGATTTTTCGTAACATGAGAGGCTGATATTTTCCTTCCATTTGTTCTTATTATGATTGGTGGTACTTGGATACCATGGATGTTCTTCCATTCCCTATGTCCTTCTATTCCTTGAGCTAACTTCCTTTGTCCTTCCAATATTAGCAGTCTTTAGTATCCTACAAACATACACTTGTTAATTTGTCCTTATTAAAATAAAAATGTTAAAGGCTAACAATCTCCGCTTTTATTATAATGACAACAAGAGTAAACATTAGTTGACTTCCCTATCTTTTAGCTTGCCCCCTGACTTGTATAAGTATTACTTGACATGTAAACTTGTTCTTTGCTCCCCATCACAGGTAGGCTACTCTAATGTTCCTATATTCTCCCCCTTTGAAATAATAAAAAAGAATCAATAAGCAGGCAATATGTAGACAAAAAAGAGAAATAAAGCAATGACAGAAGAGGTGATGCGTGATTTTTAAGTATTAGAAATTGCGGCAAATCTAAATAAGGGTTTAAAGATTATTAATGCTAATAATACCAAGCCTTTTTTAAAGGGATAAAAATATTTCTTCTAGCAGAGGTTTTGTAAAAATATCTGCTAGTTTGTTCTTAGAGTCAACAAATTTTAGAGAAAAATCACCATTCTTTACATGGTCTCGAATAAAATGATGCTTGATATCAATATGTTTAGCCCTAGAGTGATATACAGTATACTTAGATAAGCTAATGGCACTAGTCTTATAACACATAATAGGAACATATTCAAAAGATAAGTCAAAGTTAAGAAGTTGATGCATAATCCATAAGATTTGAGTACCACAACTTTCGACAACTATTTATTCTACTTCAGTGGTTGAAAGAGCAACATAAGTTTTTCTTATTGATATGCCATGAGATGAGGGCATCACCAAGAATTTGACATGTTCCACTAGTGCTCTTCCTACAATTTTTTGTCTCCTGCAAACCCAACATCTGAGTAACCAATTAAATCAAAGTGTAAGGAGAAGGGATACCCATAGACCAAAGTTTTGAGTTCCTATTAGATATCTAGGTGTGGTCATTTGGTATTCAATTTTGTATTATGATAATTCAAATTTGGTAATTCGATAATTGGTAAATGAAAGTACATTCCAAATACCATACCATTAAACTTTAATTTGGTAATTCGGTAATCAATAAATTAACCTTCAGTTTGGTACGGTATTTGGTAATGCCATATTAAAGTTAAATTTGGTAGACTCTACTCAAGGCCAATGATAATAGTTTACTTTTGAACTGAATCAAAACACAAGATAAAGTTTCTGCCCTATGCCTTATGGAAACAACACTTTTTAACACTTCATCAATGATGTTTTATAGCACATTCATCATCTGCTGATTTAACATAGTAACTGTTTATTGCAAAAATGACTTCGGAAGATAATAGCCACATCTGTTCCTCAAATATTTTCCTTGTAGTGACTAGTGAGTGAGTTTAAATAAAATAATTCGCTAACCCTTTCATCAAGAATAACTTATGAGATATTTAAAATCATACAACGTAGTGTCAAACCTTTTTGATAACTTAGTTACTTAAATATGGCAGGAAATGAGTATCTCTACATCAACTCTCTCATTGGACATAACTTAGATATATCTACAAGTTACATCAAGACCAGACAAGTTCAGGTTGTCTTGATAGATAGAACTAGAATGAAGAAAATGCGAGTAATATGAACAATAATTTCATATTTGAATATTTTGTCCACTGCTGCTAACAATAAAAATTTTAAAAGTGATTTTCATTTTAAAATTTTAAAATGAATTTAGTATTATAGACTTTTAGGTTGTGGGCTTTTTTTGACCTTTTGTAGAATATTAATTTGGACTCGCGGCCTAAAGAGTATAGACTATGGTCAGTTAACAATAATTTGGTATTCGGTAAATACCAAATACCAAATGGTTGTAAAATCTTTTACCAATCCCAAACCCAAATCCATAATTTTAAAATTTTACTTTCAATTACCATACCAAATACCGAATTACCAAATACCAAATACCAAGTTCTTCGGTTCGGGTTGGTAATTCGATTTCTGGTATTTTATACCCAACCCTAAGATATCAGATGACTGGTTTGATGGTACTGAGATCTGACTCCTTGGGAGTAGACTCCAATCTGCCATATTTACACACACTAAACATAATATCTAGTCAACTTACAGTCAAGTAGAGTAGAGATCCGATCATCCCCCGCTACATCTTTTCATCAATATCTTTTCCAAACAAGTCTGAATCAATGTTTGTAGGTGGAATCGTGGGTGTTCCATAGCCCCTTCATTTTTCCATACCAAACTTTTTGATGAGTTCTTTTGTGTATTTTGCTTAACTGATGAAGGTGCCTTTGGGAGTTTGTTTTATTTGTAATCCGAGAAAGAATGTGAGCTCTCCCATAAGACTCATTTAAAATTATCCTTTCATCAAATTAGCAAAATTCTCATACAAAGATATGTTAGAACTACCAAAAATAATATGAGCAGCGTAAATTTGCATAATGAGAAGATTTGAATCAAGTTTTTGAATGAATAGAGCTATGTCAATTTTACCCCTTTGAAACTTATTATTTAGTAAAAAAGTACTCAATATCTCATCCCAAGCTTTTACAGCTTATTTGAGGCCGCAGAGTGCTTTTGATAATTTGAAAACATGAGTCGAACATAAAGGATCTTCAAATTCGGGGGGTTGTATTACAAAACATCCTTATGAATAAAACCATTTAAGAAAGCACTTTTTATGTCCTTTTGATACAACTTAACATATTTGAATGCGGCAAAAGCTAATAAAATTCATATTGACTATAACCTTGCCACAGGGGCAAAGGTTTTATTGTAATCAATACCTTTCTGTTGAGAGTATCCTTGAGCTACAAGTCTGGCTTTATTTCTTATGACATTACCTTCTTCATCTAATTTATTTCTGTAGACCCATCTAGTTTCAATTACTGAGCAGTTTCTTGGTCTTTCAACTAGAATCCAAACTTGATTTCATTCAAATTAGTTCAGTTCTTCCTTTATAGCTTCAACCCATGATTCATCATTGAGAGTTTCATCAATTTTCTTTAGTTTAATTTGGGACACAAGGGCATTTGATGCTTGGCTCCTCAATGACGCTCTAGTTTGCACTCTATCTTCTGGATATTTGACGATGAGTTTATTTGGATAGCTAGCATCATGCTTCAATTCTTTCAGACTATTCAATTTCACTATTTTTGTTGTAGGAGTTGACTCTATAGGATGTGTAGTCAACTTTTCCTCCAAAGTTTCTGAGGTTATGCTAAGATTTTCTCTAGTTTGTATATTACTTACCTGTTCTTCATCAACACTCAAACTAGTAGGAAGGTGGTTAGATTCATTAAAAACAATATGCATAGATGCCTCAACACACAGAGTTCTTTTATTAAAAGCCTCGTAAGCACAACTAGTGGGAGAGTACCCAAGAAAAATACCTTCATAAATTCATGATTCAAATTTTCCTAAGGTATTCTTACCATTATTGTGAATAAAATATTTACAACCAAATGGATGGAAGTAGATGATGTTGGGCTTCTTTCCCCTCTAGAGTTCATAAGGTGTTTTCTCTAAAATAGGTCTGATAAAGCACTTGTTGATGATATGACATGTTGTACTAACTGTTTCTTCCTAAAAGTGATCTGGGAGATTATGTTCTAACAATATTGTCCTAGCAGTTTCCTGGAGAGAATAATTCTTTTGTTCCACTATACCATTTTATTTAGGAGATCGTGGTGAAGAGAAGTTATGAAAGTATCTATTCTAAGCACAATACTCCCCAAATGCCTTGTTTTCAAATTCTCCTCCATGATTACCATAGATGTAAGGGTTTAGGTGTCAAGCTTGTCTCTATACTTTTCCATAAAAAATCTCAAAGTTTGTAAAAGCCTCATAGTTATGTACAAGTAATATAACCCAAGTAAATTGTGAGTAATTATCAACTATGACAAAAAAACATATCACTTTCCACCAATTCTTGCAGTCTTGGTGGGGCTAAACAGATTTATGTGGATCATTTGAAGAGGCGAGGGATTAGAAAAAATGTCTTTGACTATGGAAGTTGTTCGGGCCTGTTTACCCAATTGGCAGGCATCACAGATGTGATCCTTCTCAAATTTGAGTTGGAGCAAACGTTTCACCAACTCAAGTCTACATAATTTCATAGTGATATGCATACTAGTATGCCCGAGCTTACTATGCTACAGCTAAGTATCATTGGTTTTCATAGTAAGGCAGGTTAAGGTAGCAAAATCAGGACTATTTGAGACATAAATATTTTCAATGCATTCTCCGATAAGAGATATATACCTTTTGTCATGTTTGAAAGAGCAATTTTCAACCTTGAAGTGGACTCCAAATCTGACATCACATAGTTGACTGATGCTGAGAAGATTGTCTTTGAGATCGTCTAATATGTATACTTTAGTGAATTCACATAATGAGATGAGTCTCATTGAGCCGACTCCAATGACGTTGCCTCTAGTATTGTCACCAAATCTGAATGATCCTTCATCTAATTTCTTTAAAAAGGAAAATTTCTCCTTCTTTTTAGTCATATATCTGGAACATCTGCTGTCAATGACCTACATTCCCTTTTTGTAGCTCTTGCAGACCTATTTCTGCAAAACTAGAAAATTAATTTTGTTTAGGTACCCAAGTAATCTTAGGTCCTTGTGGTTTAGATGTGCTTTCTTTAGGCTTCCAAATCCACACACTTTTAGGTTTATGCCTGGAGCTGTAGAGTTTGTTCCCTCTCTTTCCATAATTAAAATAGATAGGTCTTTGAGAAGAAAAGGGAATCTTAGCTGATTTAAACGACCTTAATAAGGAACTTGGATTCTTTTTGAAGGAGTTTAGTCCTACTAAGCTGTGGCTAGAAGATTTCTTAAAATTGTTCAATTTTATTTTTGAATGACCAAGCTCCTCATGAAGTAAGTCAATTTCAATTTGACATGCTTCGATTTCTATTTTCTAGTTTTGCCATTTCTTTTCAAGTTTTTGTTTAAATCGCGCTTCACAACTTTTCTTCTCTTGAGCGAGCTTATTATACTTGTCTATAATTTTTTTGGATGTCATCATTGTCATATCCAAATTAGATTCAAAAGTGTTACAGTAATGGCAGTCATGCGGTCTTACCTCGCTAGGTTTTCTTGTTTCCATAAAGAAAATATTAGCTGCCTCTATTTCTTCTATAGTTTCATTTTCATCGCTCCAGGCTCTGAACTTCTGATTCTTTCTCGATGAACATCGTCTATATTCTGGATAGTTTTGTTTGAAATGACCAGGCCTTCCACAGTAGTAATATAGATTATCATTTCAGTTAAAGTCATTATTTTTTCCTCCTTGGGATGTTTTCTATCTATGTCTGATGATCTGACCTACCCCACAATTGATGAGGGTCATTCCTTTGCTATTGGCATCTTCTAGAATGTCCTCTTCTCTAGTTGGAGCAACATTGAAGACTACTGGTTTCTTCTTTTCATCCTTGTGAAACCTGTTGATATAATTTTCTTGTATGCAATAAGGTTACCTCGTAGTTTATCATATGTCATATTATAAAGATCTTTGTCTTCCAGAATAATAGCCTTCATTTCTCAAGTCTTTGGGAGACTTTGTACCAATTTCTGGACTTGTAGGTTATGTGGATAAACCATCCCTAGTGATTTTGGTTTACAGATGATTTTACTAAATCTGGCAAACATTATTTCAATTTCCTTATTTTTTTCCATTTTGAACAACTCATATTCATTGACCAGAGCAGCGATCTTTAACTTCTTAACCTTGGAGCTTCCTTTATAGGTTACCTCAAATTTTGCCCATATTTCTTTTACGGTATCACAAGTTGATATCTTATCATATTCTTCTCTTCTAACTTCACACAAAAGCAAACTTATAGCACGTGTATTAGTTTGAATTACCTCTTGTTGTTCTTTGGTGACCTCAAAACTTTCAAGGTCTTCAATGTTGATGCTGTTGGATTCTTGATCCTTGTCCTTTTGATTTTCCTTGACTCCTAGAATTAGCTTTGGACCTCTCTTAATGAAAACCCAGGCTTGGAAGTCATTTGACTTGACAAAGATTCTAAACGTGTTCTTCTAGTAAGAGTAATAATGTCCGTTAAAGTATGGTGGTCATATGTATGAGTGGCCATCCTGAAGAAGAGCACCAAGAATTTGATACTGGGCCAACTGATCTTTGTTCACTTGTAGGTAAGAAATATAGTTGGTGAGACATGGCTTTGATACAAATTGAAATTCAATAGGGGGTGAATTGAAAATTTTCTTCTGTGAGTCGACTGCTGACTCCTCACAGTCGGCTCGCCTACAGATCAGTGCACTTTGCAAACAAATTAGATTTGAAACAATTAAGCACATAAATAACTGAACATAAAGTAATAACACAAAGATTTATCATGGTTCTGAACACCAATGTGGTGCCTACTTCCAGTACCCTTTGGTTTCAAAGTTTTCTTAGATCATTGAATGTTGGGTATGAGTACAAAGATAGAAAAAAGTTCTGAAGACTTATTTTACTCTTTAGATCTTGTGGCACAACTTCAATTAATGTTACAAAGTTGACTCGTTTAATGTCCCAAATCTGGTACCTAAAATACTACACGGTGCTCATAACCCCGAAAGACCACAAGCTAACCCATGACTGATATATGTACCTGTATACTGCATAATATACCATAAAATATGGAAACATGAACTGAATGGCCATAAGTTTCAAAACTGAATGAACATCTAATGAACAATGTCTGAAAATGGTATAACAATACCAAAGTAAATCTGAAATAACTATCTAACATGTTATTATCTGAAAGACTCTAAACTGTCTGAATAAGGAATTGATGGGACATATTCCCAACTAACTCCGACTACTGAAATAAACTAAAAATTGAATTAGTAATGAAATCATCATGTCCTCAAAGAATGAGGACTCACTGCTAACTCTGATCGCTGAACTGGGATGCTACTGGTTCTCTGGAGATCAAGCTTCTAAACCTATGGTATAAGACACCATAGCGCAAATGGGTCAATACTTTGGATGTATTGGTATGCAAGTGAGGTAGGATGAATGTAATAGGTTGATATGTATGAACAATACTAACTGACTTACTAACATAAACGTGAAAATACATGCATGCATACGTAATTGTAACTGAGATCATGTTAGGACTGAATACTGAGTTCTAGATATTGAGTGTACTGATTTTGACATCTGAGTCACTGATGAGTGAGAAAGAATGATATTATATTACTGAATACTGAGGGGCTGATACTATGTTATTGATACATGAATAACTAGCTCTGACAGTTCTGATTATGAAGAACTGGTCTGATTGACTGTATCTGACAGTCCTAAAGTTTAATACTAGTAACATGAGTTCGGATATCTGATATTACTGGTAACATGAGTGACTATATCTGACAGTCCTGAATCTGATGAAACAAGCTGAGTTTTGTACTGTATCTAAATTGACTGTATCTAACAGTCTTAAAATCTAAAAAACTATATGAGTTCTTTTAATGAGACTAATTGATTGTGTCTGACAGCCCTATTCTGTAACATGAAATTATGGGAAGTAGTTATCTAATTGACATGCCCCTAGTACGCAATTATGGCTGAGTTGGGGTCCAATCTGTAACCCCAATTAGAAAGGTATCAATACCACGCCAGTGGTAAGGATAATCTGTGAGTAACCCTCATATAACAGGTAACTCTAGTAAGAACGGTGGGAACCCTCATGTAGCAGGTTAGGCCACCTCATCTACCCTCATATAACAGGCTATGATGTCTCAAACTACGCTGGCTACGTAGTTCTAGAATGCAAGGATGACTTTTAAGAATCATACCCTCAAAATAACAGGTGAGTTCCCAGCCTTGGGCTTACTCGGTCCTAACTCCTACTTCCTTATGAAAGACATTGGACTGATTAACTGAGCTGAGCTGATACTAGTGGTAATTTTTAGCGGAGCTAAGCTAAACTGAATTTACTGAGTTCCATTAACTGAAAAAATATACTGAGTTCTGAGGACTGACTAATAATACTAAAGTTACTAAGATTGACTGGGAATACTGAGATTATTGAGATTACTGAGTACTGAGATCACTGAGATTACTGAACTACTGAGATTACTAAGATTTTTGAGATTTCTAGGTTTTCCTGAGTCACATGACTGACTGAGTTCTATGAATCATAGCTTGACTGAGAATATCTTGAAAACATGACATGGCTCTAGGCACACAACTAAATTGTCGGGTACAAGTACCCCCAGGACTCAATGGAAAGAAACTAACATAGCATGACTTACGTGAACACATGACCAACAACACAATTCATAATTCATATATTGAAGCACTTCCTCAAACATGTGATATACATAATCTTGTACATACATGGGGATATCATGATATCATACTAGTTGGGCATTGTTCCTTTATCTAGGCATTTAATCATACACATGGTAAGCATAGCACATGTAGACAACATTATACAATAATTAATCATCATGATTCATCTCTAATTTCATCATCCTAGGGTTTATTTAAAGGTTTATATGAATATACATCTATACAAATCAATTCCATATAAAATTGATCACTCAACATGGATTTGAATTCAATTAATCATTCTCAACATAAACAAAACAAACCCAACATGAAAGTCATAAAGAAATCCATAAACTTAAACTTAGAAAAGAGATTCTCGGGCTTCATGAATGAAAAGAGTCCATGAATGAACACTATGTATACTTTAGCTTGTGATTCTACGAAGATTGACAGAGAGATTCTTGAAATTTGACGGTGAATTCCCTTGGAATTGAACCTTCTATGAAAATCCTAGGGCTTGTTCTTTAGAGTTTTTTTAGAGTAATTGAGTATAAGTTGCTGAATTATGGCCAAATCTCATGTTATAAGGTTTATATAGGGTGGGAAATTAATCCTTTTAACCCTAGGACACATATTTAATTTTTGATAAAATTTTTTTATTTTCATCCTTGGCGCGACGCGCCATATTGCGCCTAGTCACTGGAAAGTGACAAATGAGAAATTGCACGGTGGCACGATGCGGAGATATCCCGTTGCCACCTTGTCTACCACCTAGAAGTTTTGCGTGATGCATCACTATCCCAGAGCAACACTGGAAATTGACAATTTCCATTTGAGCTATCTTTGCGATGCGCTGAATGCACCAGTGATATACTGTATCACTAAAAAGGCTCTAACTCTTTGCTCGAGTGTTGGATTTGGAAGAATTTGGTATCTTTGAAAATCTTATTAAATTTTTCACATGAAAATAAGTAAAAATATTAAAGATACCACATGTACAAAAGTGGATTCATCTTTCAAAGAAAGCTTCTAACATTCTTAGGAAAAAAATTTCATGCTAGGAAAAGTACCGGTATTACAACTCAATCCTACTCTTTATATAATAATTATGAACTAAAAGTTAAAGATACTTGTAAGAATAAGAATAAAAACTTTGAATCTTATCCTTGAAGTTGCATGAAAAAATGTCTATCTTCATTCTTTATCTTTTATAATCTTTGGTTGCTGAATTCATTAGGAAACCCAAGAGAAATCTTCTCAATCAAGGACATAAATTGATTCCTTAATTGAGGAATGTATCTATATGAAATGTTCATATCAGATATGTCCATATCAGATATGTCCATATATGACTTTGGATCACATCCATATCAAATATGTCCATGATCTACTTTTCTTTTTGGTTTTGTTAAGATTAATGCCTTCCCAAGTGTTCTCGTGATCTTCTCAGATATGTCTATGATATTTTATTGATTTTCTTTCCATACTTTTTAAAGGTCGTGATCTTCCATAACTTTGGAAAGATGCACTTATATATTCTAAAACCTTGATTTAATTTTCTGTAACATTAGGGGCTAAGATTTTCCTTCCATTTATTCTTATTGTGATTGATGGTACCTGGATACCATGGATGTTCTTCCATTCCTACTGTCCTTCTATTCCTAGAGCCATCTTTCTTTGCGCTTTTAATATTATCAGTCTTTAGTGTCCTGCAAAGACACACTTATTAGTTTTTCATTATAAAAATGTAAACTTAGGAGGCTAACACTTTTGACATTAATTAGGATCTATGTGATTTGGGAGCAGGAATAAATGTAATGTCGTTGGTGATATACAAAGTGTTAGGGTTAGGAGAAGTCAAAACTACTTCGAAAAGGCTATTGATGGTCGATTCATCTATAAAGAAGCTAGTGGGTATTGTACACAACGTAGAGGTTAGTGTGGCATAATTCAGTTATCCAACAGATTTTATGATTTTAGACTGTAAAGTGGATACCCAATTGCCGATTATCTTGGGTTGACACTTTTTCTCCAATGGATGGGTGTTGATTGATATGGATTTTGAGGATATCACTTTCGAATAAAAAAATGAGCAAATAGTGTTAAATATATGCATAATGGTACAACAAGATGATATGAGAGTGGTTGCAGTGATAGATGATGTGGATGATGACATAGTTGTAGGGGATATTCCTATTGAGCAAAGATTAGGGGTAAAAGTATTAACAACCATGATCATGAACTTTGAGAGTGATAGGATAGATGCATATAATTATCTAGTTAATGTACTATATGGCATAGGTTCTTACAAATATGCCCCTAACAAACCGGATCTTGACTTGAAGAACAGACTACACCTCCTACAAAACTATTTGTCAAGGAACCACATGTATTGAAATTGAAGTCCCTCCCTTCTCATTTGCAAAATGTATTCTTGGGGGCACCAATATCTTATCGATGATCATCGCGGTAGACTTGGAAGCAGCAAATGTGGAAGCTTTGACATCGGTATTATAGCAATTCAATAGAGCTATTGGGTGGACCATTGCAGACATTAAGGAAATTCCACCAGGTCTATGCACTCATAAGATACAGGTTAAGCTAGATAACACTCCTAGTATTAAGCATTAGAGACTCCTGAACCATCCTATGTAAGAGGTAGTAAAGAACGATATAATCAAGTGATTAGTTGATGGGATGGTTTTTTTCCCATTGCAGATAACAAGTGTGTAATCCCAGTTAAATATGTTCCAAATAAAAAGAGAATAACAATGGTTCCAAATAAAAATAATTTATTAGTACCAATGAGGCCAACGAATGGTTAGAGACTATATATGGATCACATAAAGCTGAATAAAAAGACATAAAAGGACCATTTTTTTATGTTGTTCATGGATCATATGCTATACCAACTAGCATGTAGGGGTTGATACTATTTTCTTGATAGGTATTTAAGTTAAAATAAAATCATAATTTCTCTAAAGAACAAGAAAAGACTACTTTTACTTGCCCCTATGGGACCTTTGCATTCAAGAGGATACCATTCAGGTTCTGCAATGTGCCTGCCACTTTTCAGAGTTGTATGATGTCTATATTCTTTAATATGGTGGAAGACACGATTGAAGTATTCATGGATGAATTTTCAATGGTTGGGGACTCATTCGATGATTCTTTGGACCATTTGGCCAGTGCAATCCAGAGATGTGAAGAGTACAATTTAGTACAAAACTGGAAAAAATACTACTTCATAGTGAAAGAAGGTATCGTTCTAGGGAACAAGATCTCCAAATATTTTACTGAGATGGATAAAATGAAAATTGAGGTGATTCAGAAATTGCCACCGCCAGTGACAATTAGAGACATACAGAGCTTTCTAGGTTATACAAGCTTTTATAGAAGGTTCATGATGGATTTCTCTATTACAAACCCTTTAAACAAGATTTTAGAGAAAGAGGTGAAATTTATTTTCAATGATACTTGTCTGAAGGCTTTCAATTTCTTGAAGGAGTGGTTGATTTCGGCTCCCATTATTATGTCTTCTGACTGGTCTACACCATTTGAGGTGAAATGTGATGCAAGTAGAGTAGCATTGGGTGCTGTCCTAGGCCAAAGAAGAGAAAAGATCCTGCATCCCATCTACTATTCTAATAAAGCTTTAAACCCCACACAAAAAAATTATACAGTTACACAGCAAGTGCTACTTGCAGTGGATTTTTCTTTCCAAAAGTTTTGATCTTATTTGATTGGGAATAAGTACATAGTTCACACTAACCATACAACCTATAGATACTTGGATTTACATAAAGATGCCAAACCATATTAGATTTGTGGGGTTCTATTATTGTAAGAGTTTGATTTTAAAGTAAAGGATCAAAAAGGAAAATAAAACCAGGTTACAGACCACTTGTCCAAACCTGAGGATGAGACCATACAAAAATTAGGGGATGATCTTGAGATAGATGATGTTTTTCCTAATGAGCGAGTGTTGGCGGCATCTCAAGATCTGATTCTCTGTTTTGCTGATTTTGCCAACTATTTCGCAAGTGATCTTGTCCCAGAAGACCTATCCTTTTAAGAGAGAAGAAAATTTATGAATGAGGTAAGGAAGTTTTTTTAGGATGAGCCATACCTATTTAGAATTTGTGCTGATAGTGTGATTCAAAGATGTATTCCAGAGGTAGAGATAATGTGTATTCTAGAGGCTTGTTATTCATCACCAGTTGGGTGTCACCATAGAAAAACACGGACAACCCATAAAATTCTATAGTTTGGGTTTTACTTGCATTTAATTTGTAAGGATGCTCATGATTTTGCACAATCCTATGTCCAATGTCAGCATCAAGGCAATAATTCACGCTGCCATAAACTCTTCATAACACCTTTTCTGGAGTTGGAGTTATTTAATGTATGGGGGATCAATTTTATAAGCTCGTTTGTGAGCTCCAATGGCAAGAGACGCATTCTAGTAGCAGTTGACTATGTGTCAAAATTGATGAAGGAAGTTGCTCTTCCAAATAATGGAGGTAAAAGGGTCACTGCCTTTTTGAAAAAAATATCTTTTCTCAATTTGGCACTCCATATGAAATTATTAGCAATGGTGTGTCTCACTTTTTCAAATGCTTGTTCAAAGACCTGCTTGATAGATATAGCATAAGGCATAAGGTGGAAACACCTTACCATCCTTAGACTAGTGGGCAAGTAGAAGTCTCTAGAAGAGAGATAAAGTCCATATTGGCTAAGATTATGAATGCCAGCAGAATGATTGGTCTAGAAAGTTAGAGGATGTATTATGGGCCTACTAGACAGCCTATAAAACTCCCATAGGTGCCTCTCCATATTAGCTTGTATACAATAAAATAGGCCATTTACCTTTTAAGCTTGAGCATACGGCACTATGGGCGTTGAAAAGGCTAAATTTTGAGTAGTGTAACGCAACAAATGTGAGGTTGAGCAATGTAGATGAGTTGGATGAATTTTCATTTGTGCTCATGAGAGCTCTACCATATACAAAGAAAGAATAAAGTTGTATTACGATAGAAAAATTGAGTAAAAAGTATTTATACCTAGAGATTTGGTCTTTTTGTATAATTCAAGACTCTTTTTATTTCCTGGAAAGCTAAAATCTAGGTGGACTGGACCATTAACTATGGTTAATGTATCCCCACATAGTGCTATTGAAATAAAACATTTTCCTGATATCTCATTCAAGGTAAATGGGTAGTGAGTGAAGCACTACATGGGAAACTTGGAGGAAGTTAGATTCTATATGGACATGGACCTTGGTGAAGTCTGAGTAGCCAAGGGAGCTGAGTCATGCCACAATGGTAAATTAGACATTGCTTGGGAGGCAACCTAAGTTACATGGACTCTTAGTGCGTCCTAGGTATGTTCTCACTTCCCTTTATTTTGTACTCTTTTCACGCATTGATGATAGTATGTTGTTTTTTTAGTTAGGGGTAGGGATATACCATAGCCGTCGTGTGTATTTGTTACCGTGCTTCTTTTCCTGTCGGTCATAGTATAGTTGTAGACCGACATATCTAGGTTAATTTGTGTCATACTTTGTTTTGTTTTGTATCGTGTTCTGCTTTTTGTAATTAGGAGATTTGTAAGTATTTAGGGCAGTTTCCATGTGTTTATAGATATTTGAGAAAAATAATACCCCTCCAAAATTTATGTTTTAGTATTATGTGTAAATGTATTTATATGTGAACATTGTGGATCTTGCTATGGTATTAGATTTAGGGATATGATAATCACTTACTAACAATTGCATGATCTGGATAAGTAGTGGTTTGTGATTTGACTCTGTACCATGTGTGTGTGAATGCTACTTAGCTCCCTTTGTATGATAAATTTGAAGTTTGCCTGGTTAGTCTTTCCTAGGTTGAAGGATAGTCAGTTAGGAAAGGATCATATGATGTTATTTATTTTAGTCCACTTTTATCATAATGACCTTCTATGTATGAAATAGTATCCCTTGATCCCTTTTTTTTAGCCTTGTAGCCTATTTCTTTGTTTTCACCTTTCACCTTCCCATTTGTGTTGTAATGTACCGGTTTTGGCCTAAGTTCTCCTTGGACATTGTGCACCACAAATCAAGTTAATTTCCCATATTGAGGGTGGCTATCACAGGAGTATGTGATGTAAAGTGGGTATGAAGATGGGAAAATAAAAGAAAAATAAAGTAGGGCTAGGTGTGGTAGCAAAAGAAAACAAAAATTTGTGAAAAAAATGAAAAAAAGGAATAAAAGACCACACCCAACCTGAATGTTCAAAGAGAATAAAAAGGGAGAAATAAGGAAGAAATAAAAATAAAATTGGCTAGTAAGTGAGACCTCAAGGTTAGTGTAGTGCCAAGGAGGCTTAGTCACTTGATATGTCCATATGTACTATACCAACACCTAAGCCTAGATTACAAGTGGAGAAAAGTCCTATAGTGATCCTAACTTAACTGTCTGAATGCTAAGGTGAAGAAAATAAGAGCAAGCCTATGGTATTTGATGCACATTGATTGGAACTTCTCTTTTGAGTGTGAGTGTATCTTGACTGTCCTTGCATTGAAATGCCTTATTTCATATGAGCGAGTGGGACATCTTTGTTATGAGGTCATATGAGCCATATTACTAACTTCTTGCTTGTTTTAGTTAGGATAACTTATATATATGTGTGGTTGTCTATTGCTAATATAATGCCATACCTTTATCTTGTTGTGTCACATTGTTGTGCTTCATGTTTTCACATAGTTTGTTCTAAAAAGTAAGATAGAAGGGGGTTTGTATTTTGAGCTTAAAGTGTTGATTGACTACCTTGAATAGCTTAAATTCTCCTAATTAAGCTTCCGTGTTTTGTTTTGTTTTGTTTCCTAAGGACATACAAATGTTCTAAGTTGAGGGTGTTAATGTGCTATATAAATATAACACTTTTGACACTTAAAATGAGGAAAATATGCAAGTTTCTCAAGTTTTTTGTTAGATATGATGTATTTTGGGTATGTTTTGCAGAAAATTATTTTTTGGATGCTAACTTCGTGAAAAAGACGAAAAAAGTGTTTTTAGCTACTTGTGGGAGAAATTATAGATATTTAGAACACTCTCTGGATTTATAGTGATCAAAGCATGTACGACAATTGAAGAAGAGCTAAAAGAATAACTCCTGACACATGCCAAGTCAACATGTGGACCGTATATGGCACATGTGGACCTTATGTGGGAAAAGCATGTGTCAGAAGTCCAAAATCCTAAGAGCTAACCTTTATGAATTTTTGGTTTGGCACATGCGGTCACTACACGTGTCCTCCCTGTAGGCCGCACGTGCTACCTGCGCCCGAGGCCAAGGAACATATAATGACCATAAGTAGACATCGACCCCTTTTTCTCCTATTTAGTTTGGGCTTTGGTTTTAGTATTTGTCATGTACTATAAATGCCTCTTCAGTGTTTTATAGTAGAAGTTACACACTCTTGATGCTGACAAATATATTTTGATTTCGAGATTTGATTTTGGTCTTAGAATTCTCTTGTATTGATTTTAGTTGATTAATTTAGTTACAGTTTGGTTTTTCACTTCTTATTATTATGATTGCATATTATGCTTTCATTCATCAATTTTGTTGATTACCTTACAAGCATGAGTGGTTAAAAACCCTTAGCTAGGGTTGTAGAAACCCTGGCGAATTGACGAAGTAAGGGAAGTGCTATTGTTGTTCTGAATCAATACCCATGCATACATTGTATTATCTTGACTTTAATAGTTATCTTAGTGGTTGCAAACATTAGGATCCCACCTAGATTATTTCTTCTTACTCCAAAAGAGGAGTAGTGACTAGGAAAAGATAATGACAAGAGTGATTTGGAGTTTAACTGTCGATCCATGCTACTAGGTGTTATCTAAGTAAGATGGTTAGATTTCATCTAATAACTAGAGACTCAAAAGGTAATAGGTTACTGGGATCAAGATAACGGTTAGTAAGGAGACATCCTAAGACTCAAAAAATAAAGGGTGAAATCTTTTTGATCATCCAAAAGAATATAAAGTTATTCAACTTATTAATTCTGCATGCAAGGTATTGGGTTAGTTCAACAAAGCACGATAAGCCAACAGAGTTAAGAAGATAGGGGGAATACAATCCTAGTGTCTACCTACGACTGATTACAACTGAAGTTTATATTCACCACTTGTTCGATATTACTACTCAAAACCCCCATTTATATTTTCAGTTCCACAGTTAATTACAACAAATGATAACTACAATTCCACGTATTCCCTTGGGATCGACCCTAACCTTTTTTGGGTTACTATATTTAGCAGCGACCATATCATTTATTTGCATAACTAAATTGCAAATAAATAGTATACTTATTAATTATCTATCTACTATCTATTAAGATATGGTTAGTATAATACTATGGCAACGTTGTTTGTTGACTTGGTTGATGCTAGTGGTCAGAGTCTTGACTTAAGTTATTGCCTATTTAACTTGTATTTTGTTAAGCAATGTGGTTTTTGAAAAGTCTAAATGGTCTTAATGGATATAAGTTTCTTGAAAGGTATTATGGTTATTGATCTACCGATTGATATTGTTGAGTTTCCATAGGTGATGTGTTATGGATTTATAAAACTTTAATGCTTATAACTATGAAAATATGCAAGTTTCTTAGGTTGTTTTGTGATATATGATATGTTTTGGATATGTTTTGTAGGAAATCAGGTTTTGGATGCTAAACTAAAGAATAATATGAAAATTGAAGATTTTGGCTAATTATCAAGGCAATTCAGGGCGTATGTGCCACTTACCGATCGTAAGAGACCTAAGTAGGTGTTAGAACTTGAAGTCCAGAGGCTCAAAAGTAGGAAAAATAAGACTCTATCACTTACTAAGGACCACATATGGTTCGTATGTAGTACATATGATTCATAGGTTTCCTTAATAAGTGCTAGAGGGTCAAGTTGAGAGAACTTCAGTAGCTGTGCAAGAGTTCTATCACTTACTAAGGACCACAAACGGTTCGTAGGTGTCCTAAGTAAGTGGTCACCAACCACAATTTTCCTTTTCTGTTCAGGTTTTGATATTTAGGGTTTTCTTGTATCATATAAATACCTTTTTGACGTTTTATAGTTATTTTACGCACTCATAACACTTACAAACATATATTTGATTCCAAGATTTAGATTTTGATCTTGGGATTACTTTATTCTTGATTTTGGTTTAAAAACAGATGTTGACTTTGGGTTTTACGTATTGATCATTGTGATATCATTTAATATTTTTCATTATGAATTTCGTTAATCATTTCACAAGCATGAGCAGATAAATTCCTTAGCTAGGATTTTTTGGGAACTCGGGCATATTAACGAAGTAGGGAAAGTGCAAAGTTCTTCTGGACCAATATATTTGCATGTATTGTATAATCTTCAGTTTTATAGATGTCTTACCGGTTCAAAACATTAAGATCTTACCTATAAGATCATTGCTTATTCCACAAGACGAGTAGTGACTAGGAAAAGATAATTATGATAGTAATTTAAAGATTAACTGTTGATCTAGGCTAATTAGTATCATCTATATTAGAGGGTTATCTATCTTCTAATAACTTGAGACTCAAATGATAATAGTTAATTGGGATCTAGGATAAGGGTTAGTAATGTGACATCCTGGGACTTAAAAATTAAAGAATGAGATTCGTCAATTAGTCCACAAGACAACTAATAGTACATAACTTATTAGATTCTACATGCAAGGTACTAGGTTAGTTCAATAAAGCACGATAAGCCTACTGAGTTAAGAATCCAAGGGTACACAATCCTAGTGTTCGTCACCAACTGATTAAAACCAAAGTTGAGATTTGATAAATGTTCGATATTAGAAAAACAACCCCCCCCTTTACTTTCAGTTCAGCCTGTTGAGTTCAACAACTTAGAGATACAAATTTGTGCCTTCCCTGTCAGTTTGACCCCAATCTAGTTGGGTTACTCTACTTGATAATGACCACTTTATCTTTCAGTTGGAGGTGTAGTTTTAGAGTTGATCAAAATTTTAGCGCAACAATAGATGACACAAATATGTATCTTGCTAATTTTATTGGGATCTTCACTTTTTATACAATTCCATGAGTAGACTAGGAAGTACTTATATTGAGGTTATTCCCTTTTTCATTGACCGAAGAAGCTTCTTTGTAGTTGAGGGAACTTATGAGAGGATCTATTACCACTTGCAATGAGTTATGAAAGCAATGCTTAAACTATTTATTTTCTTCGGCTAGGATATTGGAGCTTAAAGATGAGATATGTAATTTCAGACAGCTACATTCGGAGTCGATATACGAGGCTTAGTTTCAATTTAAAAAAGAGCTGTGCATTGTCCATAATTATCATATTTAAGGGATGATCTTATTTGAGATATCCTATAGATCCATGAACATTAGTTCCTAAGCTATCGCAGATGCAATCACTAGAGGAGCATTTATAAGATTACACTGGGAAGAAACTTATAAGGTTATAGACCAGATTTCTCTCACTAATCAACGGTGGTACACTTGAGAGGCTGAGAGAGGTGCTGGAACTTATGCCATTGGGGCTTACGGATACCATAGAGCAGTGGATGATTTTATCGTGAAAAAGATTCGCAACTGAGGACTGATATTGGGTTACAGACAAAACAATTTACAGAAGTAAATTTTGAGAAGGTAAGCATAGTAGGTGCATAGGGTTCATCCTCTAAAGCATAAGAATCTAACTTAGAGGAGGAGGCTAGTATCTTGATCGACAATTGTCAGGTTTCAAAGAAAAAGGGCAAGGAAATCAAGGTAGGAACTATTATGGTGATAGATACAGAGATTGTAGTAGAGATCATGATGGTGACTGGAGATGGAGAGATATGACTATAAAGAGAAGGAAGACAGGTATATTCCATCGGAATTCTATGATACAAAATTGAGAATGGAGGAAATATTGACAAAACTGGTGAAGGGGAAAGAAAGCCAGGAGGCTAGCCTTAAGGAGATTAAGGCTAATATTTTAGGTTTGACCTAAAAGGCCGAATCTCAGGTGTAACACCCTGTATTTTCGTGCTGGAATTCTAAATGTCATTTCTATGTGTGTAAGCTCTAATCCAAGTAATTCTCAAATGAATATAAGCTGCATGATCATCATCCTAGTCTATGGAGTAGTTTATAGGTGACAAAGTTTCATAGCGATGCCCTAGAACAAAGTTGAGCTAAGATCAATTGATTCATCAAAAGTTTGACATTAGATTCTATAAGGGTCTACTTCAAACGTGTATATCTCTTAATATACATGGAATTTTCATCTCAAGACCTTTCAAATTGTAGATAATTGAATTATCTTTCCAACGATACCAATTTCGCAAAAATCCGATACCCGATCGAAAAGTTATGGCCATTTTAGTGGCTGAGGCAGTAGCACCATGCGATAAGCGTGCGACGCATGCTCTATCGTATGCTAATAATTTTCATGTTCTGTTTCCGCATTTTTAATGGTAAAAGTGGTATTTTTCAACCCCTATATAGCTATAACACGGGATTAAACTCCCATAACATCAAAATAAGTTTACTTTCTCTCAAAATCACCAAGAACATTCATTAGGGTTTCAACCTAAAAATCCAAATATCTCAAGATTCAACCGTAGGTTTTCGATAATTTTTCAAGATTCGGATTCCCCATTCCAAGGGCTATGAGAAGCACCCGTTAATATCAAGAATAGCAATTCGAAGTTAAGAATTTATCTAAAGCTTAATTTGTAAGGTATGTCGGGTTTGAACAACAACACCCTTTCATTCTTGTGCCCAAAACTTATTTTATATTATAAATTACTGAATTTTTTATTATTTTCCATGAAATTCAAGTTGGGATTTATACCTATGGTTGTTAATTACAAGCTTATAAGGTTCCCAATGATTTAGAAGTGTAATTGTATGAGTAATTTCACATATTTATGCAAGTAATGTGATTTTTCAGATTTTTCCAAGTAAGTTTAAGCATTACATTGTGATTATTGATTTCTATATTTTGACATTGTTGAAGTATTTTCAAGAAGTATATTGAGTATGTTGTTTTGCTATGATATTACATGAGTATGTTTATATTTTCATGCTTATTGCTGAAATTTTCAGATTTTGAGTTGATTCATTAATATTTACATTATCAAGCATGAATCTTTTGGTGTTTTAATATGAGTTTAATATATGGGTCATTAACCCTTATTTAAATATTGTTATTTTGAGAATGAGTTATTGAGGACTTTTAAATAATTGCAATAAGTATGTTTATATTTCCATTATTATGAGATCTTTAAAGCTTTGATGATGAGTCTATCAAGATTTCAGGAAAGAGTTAGATTTTGAACCCAAGTAAGAAAATAAATCCACATTTGATTGATTTATGATAAAGGGGTAGCATATTAGCTCCTGATGCAAATTGTTGAATTATTTATTGTGGATTTTCTTTAAAGTTCTGAGCTAAGTTCGGGAGTAGTATTTAACACCGAGCGGGAAGTGTGACACTTTCCTAGAACTACGTGCCCCATAGGATATGAGCCTGAGGCTGATATAATAATCACTAGTGAAATGAAAAGTTAAGGTTCTATCCGATGGCAAGGGTAGAATAGCTCTCTCCAACATGGGTAAGACGTTGGACTCCATGTAGTTCACATGGTTTATGTCGGTTAAGAGAAACTCCAAAAGTAATCCCCCACTCTATCTAAGATAAAGGTATATGCTTTTCGAAAGCTATGATTCCAAGATTTCTAAGGTTCTCAAGTGTCAAAATATTTAAGTTTTCAAAGGAGTTCTTAGTTTTCATGAGATTAAAGTGTATATTCAGAAAGATGTTATTTTAAGATATTATCTATACTACAAGTTTGAGAACATAGAAAGAATGCAAATTTAGAATGAAGTGAAATGACTCACGAGATTTATACTAAATGTTTCATTATTCATGATCTATGAGATTTATATTTTAGATATTATTCAAGCTATTTAAGCAATTTATGTCAGCATACATAATTTTATAAACTATGATGATATTGAGATATTATTTTACATGTGCATTGCACCCCCATATACTCAATACATCCTCAAAGTACTTATCTCATAATGTAGGTACAAGTTTTAGTATGCACATCAGACCTAGACAGTCGTAGATTTCAACCAGCAGATGATATGTCCTCCGACTTTGGGGATTTAAGTTAGATGTCATTATATATTTATTTCCTTATTTTTCTTATATATTGATTAGTGATAGTTGGGGTCGTGTCCTAGATATCTATGGTCAGTACTTGTAGAGGCTTCATAAATAGTCAGTAGAGTCATTGTATTTATCTCAGTTTCTTTGTAAAAATGGAGTTGTAATCATGTGAATTCACTTTTGTATTGATCAGATTGCAAAAAGATGTATATTCCGCTTACTTTGTTCAAATTTATCTATCTTATTCAGTTGCTTATGAGTTATACCAGTAGAAGGGTTAGCTTGGGGTCACTTGTGACCCTAAGCACCGTGTGACATCTCAGGACCCAATTTCGAGACATTACAAACTTTGAATCAGAGCACAAAGTTTGAGTGTCCTAGGGTGTCTGTGAAGCCGTGTCTAGTAGAGTCTTGTGGAACAGTAAGGAGATGTCTACACTTTTCTTCGAGAGGCTACAAGAAATTGTGGAAATGTTTATATTCTTTTAAGTCTCATATTATGCTATAGAAAGGGTCTCTAAGAAACTCATACAGATTCTCATCTTGCTCTATTCGAGCCATTTTTGTCTTATTCCCAAGGTATCAGAAATAGTCCAGCTCAAATCTTTATTGCTAGAGCTTTCTCAAACAGTCTCCACAAATAGTTATGGGATTATAAGAGAGCTAGAAAGTATCCCATCAGTGCTTTTGAGTTCCAAAGATTTAAGCCCAAGTCAGATGTGCTTTCAGATTCCTCCTTAGAATCCATAATGATAATCTATACTTCTTTATCTATGTACTGTTCTTGATGTAACATGATCAGCAAGTTTTAATTTCCTCCCCTAATAATGCTCTCAGACTTGCTATCAAGTAGTTTCAAAAGTTCCATAAAATGGGTTGAGAGGAGCCTTCTAGTGTGTTATAAGTCCTTCAAATTTAAAGTTATACCCTCTATCTTATAAGTCATTTAGTTATGATAGAGCAAGATGTGTATTCTTAGATCATTGAATATTGTGTGTCAAGTTTCTATACCTTGAAATATGTAATCTTGTCGTCATGGTGATTTTGAAACTCAAAGTCTAGTGAAGCTGTATGGGGCTCTTTCGATTCACTAGCATAGTTGCTTTGTTATTCATCTAATTTTCTTGTTCAAAACACAAAATAAAAGTCTAGTGAAGCCATGTAGGACTCTTTCGATTCACTAGCATAGTTATTTTTTTATTTATCTCATTTTCTTATTCAAAACACAAAACCAAAGTCTAGTGAAGCCATGTGAGGCCTATTTCGATTCCCTAGCAACTTGTTGTTTATCTTGTTATTCTTATGTTAGTTGAAAGTGTGGGTTTAGAAGTGTAGTGACAAGAATGGTGGTAAGGACGATTTATTGAATATGTATAGCTGAATTTTCTCTTATGATTGAATTAGTAATGAAGTGATATGCCCTTGTTTATTAGTTTAGTGAAAATTAGAGAAGGATATTATTAGTTAAGGTGGATTGTTGTTTACTTGAGGTAAGAAAAGAGTTACTGTGCTAGAAAAGTATAGGTTTTGATGGAAGTACTTGGTGGATGACTGTTGTTAATTTAGGCTTCCCTAAAATTTCAAGGGAAAGTTTAGCTGAAACTTATAAAGCTATGAAGGAGTTTAGATATATAAGAAGGGTAAATAGTAATAAGGTGTAGAATAAGGAGTTGCTAGCGAATCATAATAAGATAAACCATAGGATTGTGATTGATCATTATTGTTATGAGGTTTTAGCGGACTAGCATTTTTGAATGTTTGGCATGGAAGAATAGTTGTTAAGATTGTGGTTAATCATAGCTAGAATAAGGTACTAAGTTTGAATAGTAGATGATGAGCAAGGTGGGGATAACGATTGCTTGGTTAGTGATGCTAGTTATATGGAGGTGAACTAATAGGCGTGAAACAGTAAATGCAAGAATTTAAGTTAATTGATTTGAGATTAAGTATGATGTTGTAGGTATGAGATAAAGGTATGCCCAAGGTGATATGAGGTTGCATTATTTTCTAAGTTTATTAAGTATTGTGTGTGGTTAGTAGTACCCTTGAGTTTTAAGTGGAAGAAGCATTGTGTCTAGTACATGGTACTCTGGATAGCTAAGTTAAGGATGACATAGAAAAGGGGGTTGTTCAAGAATGAAGTCAGTAAGTTTGAAATATAGCTTATGCATGCGAGTGTAGCATTTAAGTGTGGACTATTAAATCAAAGATATTCCGACTCACTCCTAGGAATGTGAGATAGATCCAAAAGTTTAGAAGATGGCTTTAAATCTAAGGGGGAGATAGTATAAGACCCTTTAATATTCTAGCTCTTTTCAGTTCCTTGTTGCATGACAAAATAGTTCCCAAAGCTTAGAAATTTTTAGCTAAGTGCCAAGACTTAGTCTTTTCCAAAACCTTCAAACTTTAAGGATTTTGTTCATGACCTTCCTAACCTTCGAAAGTTGATTTTCAAGTTTATTCATGATCGAGGGAGTCAATAGTACATCTTGGGTGAGTTTTAGAATTTTCAAAATTCGTTTAGGGCATGTTTGGAATTCAAAAGAGTGACATTGTGCGATTAGCGTGCGACACACGCTCCAGTCCACCCCTAGTACCATGCGATAGAGCATGTGGCACACGCTCTATTCCGGTGCTTCATAGAATGCAACAGATGCTCCACAACATGCTCCTTTGTTTATCCAGCTTCTGTTTCAGCTATCTAAGGGAAAACGTTTATATACTTTATGTGTATTTAAGTTCATTCTCAACTTTTAGTAAGTAATAGTTTCACTCTATGATTTGAGTTATCCCTTAAAAAAATCTATGGACTCCAGTCTTATGATTGAATAGCTCATGTAAGTATGAACTTATGTTTCAGAGTAAAAACAGTTTTATAACTCATGATACTAGTGAAGTTCTCATTATATCATGTATGTCCTCAGCTTAGATTTCTTTGATGAATCCATGCCTTTGATATGTTATTCCTCAGGCCTAGGATAAGTGTTAAAGTTATGTATTATAGTGTTTTGTGCTTCAGGTTCTTATGTGTTAGACGTTTGGTAACCTCTTCCTATGTTAATATAGTAGCGATGATAATGGATAAGCAATGGTTTCAATGAGAAAGGGTTGATGACCCTCATTAAGAAAGATTATTTATGCTTTCCTACCTAAGGCTAAAGTGTGAAGTAAGATTGAGGCCAAGTCTTTGATACATGTCATGGTTAGTTAAAATTCATGTGTATGTTCTCAAGAATAGTGCAAGAAAATTGTTATTGATAAAGGTTTAGAGAATATACGAAGTATGCATTTATGCGGTTTTTCCTTGAAGTTCATACGTGACTTTAATGATAGGCATGAATGTCATGTTGGGTTTAAGAGGACGGATGAAATATGCACTAGTGAATCAATAGTAAATATTTTGAGTAAGTCATTGAAGTGGTTAGGCATGTTATGCTTAGGGGGTGAACTCTAAAAATTTATGGAATATTAAACCTTGTGGTTTAGACTAGTATTATGGTTTAGCATGTTGTATCTTATGATTTAGAGTAAGGCTTGACCTTGGTGAGAGGACTTAGTTTAGTTTAGACTTTACAGAAAGATTTATCAGTGCCTATGTGAGAATTATAGTTGAATCAAGCGAGTGTGATATTTGAGGGGAATAGAATAGTCAAAGAAGCATTTGAGAAACGTTGCTAAACTTGAAAGTAAGAATTAGCATTTCTTAAGGCCTAGAAATTCTACCCTAGCGTATGATTTATGGGTCTATGTTCAAGGCCACAGAGGGGTAGCGATGATGTAATTCCTTATTTAGATTTTTTATTCAAATCATGCCCAAAGTTCTTTACTCTCCAATTACATTAGAAATTTCTTAGAAAGGCATTGAAGAAATACGTTATTTGGGTGTAAGCATCCAGTATGATTCAGTCTGTAAGTATCATGTGTATCATCTCAGTCTTTTCCTGATTTTCAAATCATATCATTATCATTTAGGGACGAATAATCCCAAGAAGGGGATGTTAATACCCCGAGTTTTCATGTCATAAACCTCTAATCTTTTCTCATGAGATCAGATCCAGTGCAAAATAATGGTTACTCATAAGTTGACACTCTCGTTTCTATCTTAGCCATATAGATATTTTTATGAGAATTCATGCACTTGCAGATCAGTTCAGTGGCTCATTATGTTTGAGATTCAGTGATTTAGTTTATATTAGTTGTAGATGATAGCTTAAAGACTGAGATTTCTCTGTGTTTCAACTTAATTATCCATATTTGAGGACAAATGTTCCCAAGGAAGAGATAATGTAATACCCCATATTTTGTGCTGGAATTCTAACCGTCGTTTCTATGCGTGTAAGCTCTAATTCAAGTGATTCTCATGTCAATATAAGTAGCATGATCATCATCCTAGTCTATGGAGTAATTTCGAGGTGAAAAATGTTCATAGCAATGCCCTAGAACAAAGCTGAGTTAAGATCAATTGATTCGTCCAAAGTTTGATATTCGATTCTACAAGGGTCTACTTCAAACATATATAGATCTTAATATACATGGAATTTTCCATCCCAAGACCTATAAAATTTTAGATAATTGAATTAGCTTTCCAACGATACCAATTTCGTAAAAATCTGATACCCGAGAGAAAAGTTATGACCATTTTAGTGGCTGTGGCAGTAGCACCATGCAATAAGCGTACGACGCATGCTAATAATTTTCAGGTTCTGTTTCCGCATTTTTAAGGGCAAAAGTGGTATTTTTCAACCCCTATCCAGCTATAATGCGGGATTAAACTCCCATAACACCAAAATAAGTTTACTTTCTCTCAAAATCACCAAGAACATTCATTAGGGTTTCAACCTAAAAATCCAAATATCTCAAGATTCAACCATAGGTTTTCGATAATTTTCAAGATTTGGATTCCCCATTCTGAGGGCTATGAGAAGCACCCATTAATCTGAAAAATAGAAATCCAAAGTTAAGAGTTCATCCAAAGATTAAATTTCAAGGTATGTGGGGTTTGAACAAGAACATCCTTTCGTTCTTGTGTCCACAACTTATTTTAGATTATAAATTACTGAATTTTTTATTATTTTCCATGAAATTCAAGTTGGGGTTTATACCCATGGTTTTTAATTACAAGATTATAAGGTTCCCAATGATTTAGAAGTGTAATTGTATGACTAATTTCACATATTTATGCAAGTAATGTCACTTTTCAGATTTTTTCAAGTGAGTTTAAGCATTATATTGTAATTCTTGATTTCTATATTTTAACATTGTTGAAGTATTTTCAAGAAGTATATTGAGTATGATGTTTTGCAATGATATTAAATGAGTATGTTTATATTTTCATGCTTATTGCTGAAATTTTTAGATTTTGAGTTGATTCATCAATATTTACATTATCAAGCATGAATCTTTTGGTGTTTTAATATGAGTTTGATATATGGGTCATTAACCCTTATTTAAAGATTGTTATTTTGAGAATGAGTTATTGAGGACTTTTAATTAATTGGAAGAAGTATGTTTATGTTTCTATTATTATGAGATCTTTAAAGATTTCATGATGAGTCTATCAAGATTTCAGGAAAGTGTTGGTTTTTGAACCCAAGTAAGAAAATAAATTCACATTTGATTGATTTATGATAAACGGGTAGCATAATGGCTCCATATGCAAATTGTTGGATTGTTTATTTTGGATTTTCTTTAAAGTTCTGAGCTAAGTCCGGGAGTAGTATTTAGCACCGAGTAGGAAGTGTGGTACTTCCCCAGAACTGTGTGCCCCAGTAGGATATGAGTCTGAGGCAAATATAGTGATCACTAATGAACTAAAAATTTAAGGTTCTATCCGATGGGAATGATAGAACAGCTCTCCCCAAAGTGGGTAAGATGTTGGACTCCATGTAGCTCACATGGTTTATGTCGGTTAAGAGAAACTCCCAAAGTAGTCCCGTACTCTATCTAAGATAAAGGTATATGAGTTTCGAAAGCTATGATTCCAAGATTTCTAAGGTTCTCAAGTGTCAAAATCTTTAAGTTTTCAAAGGGGTTCTTAGTTTTCATGAGATTAAAGTGTATATTCGGAAAGATGTTGTTTTAAGACATAGTTTTCATGAGATTAAAGTGTATATTCGGAAAGATGTTGTTTTAAGACATTATCTATACTACAATTTTGAGAACAAAGGGAGAATGCAGATTTAGAATGAAGTGAAATGACTCACGATATTTATACTAAATGTTTCATTAATCATGATTTATGAGATTTATATTTCAGATATTATTTAAGCTATGTGAGTCATTTATGTCAGCATGCATAATTTTGTAAACTATGATGATATTGAGATATTATTTTATATGTGCATTGCACCCCCATACACTCAGTACATCCTCAAAGTACTGATCCACATATACGTCTATGTGCTACATTGTCTCATAATGTAGGTACAAGTTTTATTATGCACATTAGACTCAGACAGTTCCAGATTTCAACCAATAGATGATATGTCCTCCTACTTTGGGATTTATGTTAGATGTCATTATATGTTTTATTTTCTTATTTTTTTATATACTGATTAGTGATAGTTGGGGTCACGTCCTAGCTATCTATGGTCAGTATTGGTAGAGGCTTCATAGACAGTCAGTAGAGTCATTGTATTTATCTCAGTTTCTTTGTAAAAGCAGAGTTGTAATCATGTGAATTCACTTTTGTTTTGATCAGATTAAGAAAAGATGTATCTTCCGCTTACTTTGTTCAGATTTATCTATCTTATTCAGTTGTTTATAAGTTATGCCAGTAGAAGGGTTAGCCTGGGGTCACTTGTGACCCTAAGAACCATGTGACATCTCGGGACGCAATTTCGGGGCGTTACATCATGCAACTACTATCAAGTAGCTAGAGCACCAGTTTTGGCAAATGTCAGCTACTTTGAATCAGAGACAACCCGATACCCTTCAAGGTATTACGTTTCAAAATCCAAAGAATGATGGTCATTATCTTTCTATCACCACTAGGAGTAGCTTATCTACTATTGATCCCCTGTTACCTACTGTTGATCTGCCGGAGAATGATAGTACTATGGTTTATGAGACACCTGCTGCAAAGTCAAACAAAGAGACAGGTGTTTATATTAGTATTGGTGTAGATAAAGGTACGGACAAGGTCGATGATCTAGTAGTGAATCAAATTAAATGACCACCCCCACCTTTTCATTAGCGATTAAAGTAGAAGAAAGAGGAAGGAAAGTTCAAAAGATTCATTGAGATGCTAAAAATTTCGAGCTTGAACATCCCTCTCCTTGAGGCATTGGAGAAGATTCCTAGATATTCTAGGTTCATGAAAGAATTGGTGAGAAAGAAGAAAACAGTTATTTTTGAGGTTATTTATGGATTACACCATTACAGTGAAGTCACTTCTAAGTCTCTATCCCAGAAAAAGGTGATCCCGGTGCATTTATGATCCCATGTACTATAGGGGAAAATTTTTGGACTTTAACCTACGAACTTACTTACAGGGTCATAAATACCACTTACAACCTCATATGTAGCAAAGTAAGTACCAAAATACAAAGTCCAAATAGTAGGGAATTTGGATAAAAAGTGGGGCCCACTTACGGACTGTAGGTACCACCTCCGACCCATAGGCGGTTGTCGCAAGTGGCTAGGTTTTGGGTCTATTTTTTGTTTAAAATTTTGGCTCACATTTTCTTATTATAAACCTATACCAAATCCCCATCCCTATTAATCCCTCATAATCTATTTTTAACTTATTAAACCTCAAAATTCCCTCTTCCCTCTTAAAATTCAAACTATCCCACTTCCCTACACTTGAGTAAAGGCTAAAAGGGTACTTGTTCTTGGTACTAACTTGTAAAAAAGAACTAAGTAAACATTCAAGCTTTGGTTTTACTTTACTATATCATATTTCAATTCCAATTCTTCAAGTAAAAGGTATTATTCTTGGATCCTAATAGTTGTATCTTGTACTAAACATGAAATAAGTAATGGTATGTTTATTTGCATGAAAAATACATAGAAACCATCATGGTTGTATATAGGAGCCTTGAATTAGCGTAAAAACTTAAGGTACAACATCATCTCTAATTAAACCTTAAGATCATTCCCTAAAACAAAAGTTGACATTCAAAAGTGTCACGACCCGAGTCTACCCCTTAGTCGCAACCATAGTGCTTACAGTCACAAGTAACCAAAAGCTAACCCATGAGATGGTACCTTCTGTGAGAACTAAATAGTTATAAACATAATACCTGTGCGGAAGATAACTGAGAAGGAAATATAAATCTGAATACTGAAATACCGAATCAATCATAAGTTTGAAACACTTGATAAAAATTAAAAGTGACTGACTGACTGTCTAACTGACTTTTTGAATGTTTGAGAGCTCTAAAATAATTAAGGAGTTGATGGGATAGACCCCCAACTAAATCTAACTGATTGAGAAAAAGAAAATACTGAGATAACTAAATAGTCATAACATGTCCTCGATGGATGAGAACTCACCACTACTGCTGTTTGATTACGCTGAGCTATCTAACTGTGGTCGAGAAATTGTGCGTCCGAAGCTATTAAATAAGACAGAATAGTGCAAAGAAGAGAATGCAGTCATTACTTTGAATGTACTGGTATTTGAGATGAGGTTAGGCTAATATACATTGGTTACTATGCATACGAATAAGGACTAACTGAATAACATGTGATAGTTAAACATGAATGCATAGAAACTGTAACATCTGAGAATGCAAGACCAAGCATAAATCTGTAATCTAAAATAAGTTTGAAATCCAAAATACTGTAAACTGTATTACTAAAAGTTCGTACAGCTGATCAAGAAAACCTGGACTGAGAATATACTAAAATACTGTACTGAGACTGTAGGAGGTATCGTCTAACTGACATGCCCCAATATGAGCCAATTAAGGTCCAACCTATAACCCCAGTTAGAAGGGTGTCAGTACCATGCCACAGGCACTAACACTGGCTATGTGGATCCACTAATACGATGTTTTGAAGGACAAGAGAGCCAGTCCTAAACTAGCGGGTGAAACCTAAGAGAGTGTCAGCCCTAAACTGGTGGGTCACATCTTATAATCCTATGCTGGTCATGTAGTTCTGGAACTTAGGAACTTCTATTAGGGACCCAGTCGAAACTAATGGGTGAGCCCTCATCCCTAGGTTTTGTCGATGCTAAATCCTACTCCCAATCGAACTGACACTGGTACTGTACCAAGCTAAACTCAATTGAATGTTATTATATAACTGATAATGCTAATCATGAATATGAATATCTAAGTATACTGATAAGATTCATGGGTTAACTGCCTGTATACTTGAAAAGCTGATAACATGTAAAACACTTAGGTATTGGGGTGTTCAAAACCTACCCGTAATGAATGAACATAGGTATGCAATATCAAACTTTAAATAAATAATATATTATTATGGTTCAAAGACCCAAACATGGTATCTCATAAAAACATGTGAAAATCATGCACTTAAGCATGAGTTTGTCTTTAAATAAGGAAACAATAAGATTTTATGGTTAAACTAGTAACTTGAGGATTTATCCTGAAGCCAATTGAACATGACATGGAAATTCCAATACTCAAACAAGATACAGTTCATTCTACTTGAAAATACTTGTAACCATAACTTTTAATTGAATTGACAAGAGATTCATGTAATTAGTTCAACTTGAACATCAAAAACTCATAATTTAAAACACCAAAAGGGTTCTTGGAATCCATGGGTGAAAGGAACCCGTGGATGAACATCACATATACCTCACTGAATAAATTCATAAAGATTCTTGGGAATTTGTTGAGGTTTGAAGCTTGAATTCCTTGATTGGTTGAGTAAGGGTTAGGGTTTGTCTGGAGCGGTGCGTTGGGGGGGCTCATCTTGGTGCTACTATTATTTTAGATTCCCAAACACACTCCTACCCTCATCTAAAAATTTTGAAACTCATCCAAGATGTACTCTTAACATCCCCAATCATGAATCAACTCAAAAATTGACATTCTGAGGTTGAGAGGGCCAAAAATAAAATCATTGAAATTTAAGGGCGTTGGAAATTACTAAATCCCAACAATTAGGATAATTTCTAATCTTTGGACCCCTTATGCATGCAATTGAGAGCTGAAATGAGCTAGGACGTTTATGGGGTATTAAAATATCTCACCCTTGGGATCATTCATTCTTAAATAAGATAAGTTAGCTAAGAACAATGGGGAAGCTAAGATCATAAACTAAACATGAATGACTAAAAACATGATTACATAACTGAGTCTGAACTATTATACATGAACTATACTAAATATATGCAATGACATAAGATGGACTAAATAGATGAAACTGAGAATGGAAAAGAGTCAATCTGCAGAAAATCGTTACCTTAAGCTAAATCTAAGTTTGCAGAGAAAAGATAAGGGTACTTGGTTCACATATCTGCATCTGCTTCCCTAGTGGCTCCCTCAACGGACTGATTCCGCCAAAGAACTTTGACTAAGGGAACTTCTTTGTTACTTAGTCTATGAACCTGATGATCAAGGATCTTAATTGGGACTTTTTCGCAAGAAAAGCTATCCTGAACATCCATACTTCCTAACAGAACAACTACAGCTGAATCACCAATACACTTCTTTAATGGGGAAACATGGAACACTGGATGCACTGACGCCAAATCTGCAGGCAACTCTAGCTCGTAAGCTACCTTTCAAAAATGACTCAAGATATTATATGGGCTAACATAACGAGGACTGAGTTTCACCTTATTGCCAAATCTCTTCACTCCATTCGTCAGTAAGATTTTCAAATAAACCAAATCACTAACCTCAAACTCAAGATCTCTTCTCCTCACATCTGCATGGCATTTTTGATGGCTTTGTACTATCTTTAGACTCTCCCGAATCAACTGAACTTTCTCCATTGAATCAAACACTACATCTGGACCTATAAAAGCAGCTTCACCTGCCTCAAACTAACCAATAGGAGATCTACATCTCCTTCTATAAAGAGCCTCAAACGGATCCATCTAAATACTGGAGTGATAACTAATATTATAGGCAAACACGATCAAAGGTAAGTGATCATCCTAGCTACCTCTAAAGTCAATAACATATGCTCTCAACATGTCCTCTAAGGTTTGAATGGTCCTTTCTGCCTGACCATCTTTCTAATGATAAAAAGTTGTACTGAGATATACTTAGGTATACAGACCCTTCTAAAAAGCCTTGCAAAAGTGAGAGGTAAAATGAGTACCTCTATCTGATATGGTAGACAATGAAATCCTATGTAAACTAACCTACTACCTAAGATAGAGCCTGGCATAATGCTCAGCTAAGTATGAACAATGAAATGGTAGAAATTAAGCTAATTTGGTCATATTATCTATAATAACCTATATCAAATCATACTGACAATGCGTACAAGGCAACCCTATCACAAAATCCATGTTCACCACCTCCCACTTCCAAGTGGGGATAGTAAACTCCTGCAATGTGCCACTAGGCCTTTGGTGTTCAACCTTAACCTACTGACAATTAGAACACTTAGCTATAAACTCTGTAATATCCCTCTTCATACCACTCCACGAATAAATTTCCTAAAATTCATGGTACATCCCAATGGCTCATGGATAGAGAAAATGTCGCGCACCATGCACTTTTGCAAAAGTCATCTACCAAAGGAACACATAATCTACCCTGACAATGAAGTACACTATCTCCCCATTGGGAGAAAACCTCCACTTTTTTACCTTTAACTACCTCCTTCAACTTAACTAAACTAAGGTCTCTGTCTTACTTTTCTTTTACCTCGGCAACAAAGGATGATTCTGAACCATTCAGAAACTGTACACTACCTTCTACTGAATCAACCAATCGGACACTTAATCTAGCAAACTGATGAACCTCACTGACTAACTTTTTCTTATCCTCCTCAACATGAGCAATACTATCCATAGACAACCTGCGAAGAACATCTGCCACTACATTGGCATTGCCTGGATGATACAACACACTCATATAATAATCTTTCAACAACTCAAACCACATTCTCTGAAAAAGATTCAGATATTTCTGCAAGAAAACTTACTATAAACTCTTATGGTTAGTGAACATATCCACATGAACCCCATAAAGGTAATGTCTCCATATCTTCAAAGCAAACACAACAACTGCCAACTTAACATCATAGGTAGGATAATTTTTTCATGGGGCTTAAGCTGTCTAGAGGCATAGGAGATGACCTTACCTCTCTATATCAACACATAGCCAAGACCAATTTCGGAAGCATCACAATAAACCACAAATCCATCTGAACTATCTGGCAAAGTCAAAACTGAGGCTGAAGTAAGATGAGTCTTCAATTCCCGATAACTCTCTCTCTTAAAAATCTAACCACAAGAATTTGACTTTCTTAAGAGTCAATTAAGACATGGGGGATGCAAAAGAAGAAAACCCCTCAAAAATCCATCTGTAATAGCCAGCTAAGCCCAAGAATCTCCTGATATATGATGGAGAGATGGGTCTAGGCCAGTTTCTCACTACTTTAGTCTTTTGAGGGTCAATTTTAATTCCATAATCTGAAGTAATAAGGCTAAGTAAAGCTACTGATCTTAGTCAAAATTCTCACTTACTAAATTTGGCGAACAACTAATGAGCTCTAAGAGTCTGCAACACAATTCTCAGATGGTCTGCATAATTATTCTCACTATGACAATAGACATAAATATCATCAATGAAGACTATGAAGAACATTTCGAAGTACCGTTTGAACACTCTATTCATTAAGTCCATGAAAGTTACAGGGACATTCGTTAGTCCAAAAGACATAATAAAGAATTCAAAGTGACCATATCGGGTATCTTTGGAATGTCATATTCTCTGAATCCAAGTTGTTGAAGTTGGATCTGAGGTCTATCTTAGAGAAATAACTGGCACCCTAAAATTGATCAAATAAGTCATCAATTCTGGGGAGTGGATACTTATTCTTGATTGTGAATTTGTTCAACTAATGGTAATCTATGAAAATTCTTAGATAACCATCTTTCTTAATCACAAATAGGACTGGAGAGCCCCATGGAGAAATACTGGGCCTGATGAGACCCTTATTTAAGAGGTTTTTCAACTGTTCTTTTAACTTTTTAAGCTTAGGTGGAGCCATTTTTTAGGGTGAAATAAAGATATGTTGGGTATCTGAAAGGAGATTCATTCCAAAGTCAATTTTCCTTTTGGGAGAAACTCTGGGAAGGTCTTCACGGAACACATCTGGAAATTCCCTTACTACAAAAACTTTACCTTACTACAAAAACTCACTCGATACTAAGAGTCTTAGAACTAGAGTCCCTAACTTGAACAAGATGGTAAATACACCCCTTAGATATCATCTTTTTTATAATAAGATATGAAATAATCTAACCCCTAAGCACTGAAGTACTACCCCTCTATTCAATAACTGGTTCATTGGGAAATTGAAACTAAACAACTCTATTTCTGAAATCAACTGAGGCATTACATGAGTGGATATAATCTATGCTGAGAATGACATCAAAATTAGTCATCTCTAACTCCACAAGATCTACTGAGGTAACTCTCTAGGACACTATAATCTAGCAGTTCCTGTATACCCACCTAGATATAATAGAGACAACTACTAAAGTAGACACTGAGAAGGGTTCTGCTAATATTTCAGGACTGACACCAAATTTGATGGCTATATAAGGAATCATAAAAGAAAGTGAAGCTTCGGGGTTTAATAAAGCATACACATGAAGATGAAAAACCTATAACATACCTGTAGCTATGTCAGGATAACTCTTATAATTATGTCGAGACTAAACAACATATATTCTATTATGGCTCTGGCCACTGGTGGCATTGGAAATGCCGCCCTGCTGAGTTGAGCAACCTGCTGAAGTTGATAACAAATTGGACTGGCCCTGTTGGCATAAATCTTTTCCCCTCTAAGAAACTACTGGACACTCTCTAATGATATGTCCTAGGTTCCCACACCCAAACACACATCACTACTAGGCTTACACACACCCTGATAATTCTTGCCATATTTTTTTGTAAAGCAGATTGGTACGATCGTTGTTCGCGCTACCTTGTGACTTAAAGCCTGGTGCTCTATCCCATCTATCATTCCTAAACTTTGGCACTAGCGCACTAGCTGAAGATATACTTGGAGATGAAAATTTTTAAAAGAAATGAGAATGATTACCACCATCTAATCACGACTCAGAAAAGTTAAAACTACATGTCCTCGCCCTTTTATTTTCTCTTTCTTTCTCCTTAATCTTCTCTTTCTCAATCTAGTGAGCATGAACCATAAGTATAGATAAATCAATCTCCTTAATCAATATTTTGGTACTACACTCCTTGACCATACTATTAGATATACCAAATACAAATTACTCATTCTAGACCTATTATCATCCACCATCGAAGGAGCATACCCGCTAACTTAGTGAACTTAAGTGAGTACTCCTTCACACTCATATTACCTTACTTCAGATTAATGAACTACTGTACTTTAGCTTCCCTCAACTCTCATAGGAAAAACCTATTTATAAAAGACATAGAAAACTTCTCCCATTCTACAGGCCCTGCCTCAGCACCCCTATCCCCCTTCTACTTCTTAAACCAAGTGTGAGCTATATCTATGCAGCCAACTCTGCACTCTCACTAGACGTAAACCCTATAAAATTTGTCACTTTTTAAACTATATCGAGAAAATACTATATATCTCCTAATATGTGGATCCCAAAAATAAAGAGGGATTTATCCATGTGAAATCTTGAATCCTAACCGCAGCTGCATTTGCTACTAGATTGACTGAGGTAGAAAGTCGCTGATTTTTCTAAGAAATTACTAAAATAGTTAAGCTAGTAAAAGCAACTCTGAAGTCAGTGTAAGAGATATGTTCATTCATGGGATCTTCCTGAATAGGCGGTGTGCGGGATGATTATTGTTCCTTCTTCTGTTTTTTATTTTGGGAGGCATTGTCTAAAAATGGAATAAAGGATTGGTTAAAAAGAGAGTTTAATTAGAGATCATATTCTTTTTCATGACATGAATACTGAAATAGGGAAAATTTTCCTAAAACATCTTATAGCCTCTTGTCCATAAGTGTGGTGTACTTCAAACCCATGCATAAGACTCTACTTAACATAGCTTTTAGACTTCCTTGGACACTTTAAAATTTTAGGCGTTGATACCAAATTTTTTCATGGCCCGAGGCTACCCCCTGGTTGCAACAATGGTTCTTATAGTCACAAGTAACTAGAAGATAACATATAAGCTGGTACCTATTGTGAGCACTAAATAATTATGAAAATAACACCTGTGTAGGAGATAACTAAGAAGTAAATATAAATCTAAATACTGAAATACCAAATTAATCATGTCTTAAACACCTAATAAAATTTGAAAGTGGTTGACTGATTGTCTAGCTGACTATCTAAATGTTTGAAATCCTCTAAACTGACTGAGGAGTGTATGGGAAAGACACACACTAACTTTGACATACTAAAAATAAAAATACTAAGATAACTGAATAATTATAAAATGTCCTCGACAGATTAGGACTCACCACTATTATTGCTATATTATGCTAAGTTGTCTAACTATTGTTAGGAAACTGTGCATCCAAACTTAAGATATAAGAAATCATAGCATAAAAAAGAGTATGTGGCTAGTACTTTAAATGTACTAGTATATGAGATAAGGTTAGGAAGATATCCATGGAGCACTATGCATATGAAATAAGGACTAATTGAATAACATGTGATAACTGAACATAAATGCATGAATACTGTTACATTTGAGAATGAAAAACCAAGCATAAATTTTTAATTTGAAATTAGTCTGAAATATGAAAGACTGTAAACTATATAACTGAATAATTTAAAGTCTGTACACTTGGTTAAGAAAACTTAAGCTGAGAATACACTAAAATACTATACTGAGACAGTAGGAGGTATTACCTAACCTACATGTCCCAATCTAAGCTAATTGGAGTCCAACTTATAACCCCTGTTTGAAGGGTATCAATATCGTGCCACGAGTTCAAATACTGATAGTGTGGATCCACTAATATAATGTCTCGCAGGACTAGAGAGTCAGTCCTAAACTAGCAGGTGACCCCTAAGAGAGTGTCCGTCCTAAACTATCGGGTGAAATCTCATAATGCTTCGTTGGCTATGTAGTTATGGAACCTAGGTACGACTACTAAGGAACTAATCCTAACTGGCGGGTGAGACCATATCCCTAGGTTTTCTCGGTGCTAAATTCTACTCCCAACTGAACTGACATTGGAACTGGACTGAACTAAACTTAACTGAATGTTATTATAAACTAATAAGGCTCGTCATGAATATGAATATCTAAGTATACTGATAAGATTCATAGATTAACTATATGTATACTTAGAAAGCTAAATTCATGTAAAACACATAGGTATCGGGGTGTTCATAACCCACCAATACTGAATGAATATAAATATGCGATATTAAACTTGAAAAATAGTAATACGTGATTATGGATCAAAGACCCAAACATTCCTTCTTATCAAAATATATGAAAATCATACACTTAAACATGAGTTTATCTTAAACATAAGGAAATAATAGGCTTTTATGGCTAAACTCGTAACTTGAAGATTCATCCTAAAACCAACTGAACATAACATGGAAATTCAAATACTCAAACATAATACGATTCATTCTACTTGAAAATACCTGTAACCATAACTTATAATTGAATAGATAAGAGATTCATGGAATTAGTTCAACTTGAACATTTAAAACTCATAATTCAAAACACCAAAAAGGGTTCTTGGACTCCATGGGTAAAAGAAACCAATAGATGAACATCACATACCTCATTGGATGAATTCGTTAAGATTCTTGGGAATTTCTAGAGGTTTGAAGCTTGAATTCCTTGATTTCTTGAGTAACGTTTAGGGTTTATTCTTGAGGTAGAAGATAGTTTTCTTGAGAAATTTTATGTGTAATAGGGCAAATAATGCTCCTTGGGGAACCAAATTTCGTGCTATGGATGAGTTTGGGTGAGGGGAATTGACCTAAATTCCCTTAAATGATGAGGAAAAAAAGTTTTACAAAAAGGAGAGGGGCGATGCAGGCTCTGGAGCACTAAAATGGATTAGGCGGTGTGGGCTCTGGAGCGATACACTCAGGAGGAGCGGGACAGGATCTGGAGCGGTGCACTGGGAGGTACGGTGTGGACTCATTATGGTGCTGGTATTGTTTTGGATTCTGAAACTCACCCTTATGCTCGTCTAAAAATTCTAAAGCTCACTCGAGATTTACTCTTAATATCCCCGATCATGAACTAACTTAAAAATAGACATTCTAAGGTCGAGAGGGTGAAAAATAAAATCATTGAAGTTTAGGGACCTAGGAAATGACTAATTCCCAATAATTAGGCTAATTTCTAAGCTTTAGACCCCTTATACATACAATTGAGAGCTGAAATAAGCGAGGAATTTTATGGGGTATTACAAAAAGGTAGTGGAATACCAAAAGTTTTGAAGTTGATTATAGTTGAATGTTTTTATATTGGATTTTAAGGGGAAAGCAAACTCCTGGTAGTCCTTTCCTTATGGTTGTCGTTTAGGAGTTATTGGTATTAAGTATAAATTATAGGGATATTTTTTTGAATTTTGAGTTTTTCTTTAATTTTTTGTAGTCCTCACTATATTTTGGATGCGAACACTTGATTTTTTAGGTAAACATGACACCAAAGGATTCAAATAAGAGGGCTAAACCTTATAGGTAATGAAATAAGCTCAGAAGAGGTATACCCAGTTGCCTGGACTAGAGCAACCCCAATAAAAGTGACACGGCTAGTGACTAGGGTCCAGAAAAATGTTGTAGTTAAGGCAATTATTATGGCCAAATTGGGTGTACCACTTGCAGAGAAATAACAGTAGGGTAGACGACTTACTTTTACTCAACCTAGGACCCAGGTTGAAGCTATCTAATTCATATCTAAGCTGAGAATAAAGTCGACTAGAAGATCATCGTTGTACTCTCCACAGCCTATTGAGTATAGTGATGATAATAATGAGTATCAGGATGATAATGATGAGGAGGCAGAGTCTCAGACAGTGTCAAAGGTAGATGCTAAGGACCCCTAATCTGAGGAGAGGTCACAGAATGAGGATGAGGATGAGACACCAGTTCTTGAGTCACCACCAATTGTACCCCAATATAAGAAGGGTACAAACTAGTATTCACATTAGGTGCCAGTTCTTAATTCAGAGGCACCAGCTAAGAATGACCTGACTTTCAATCCCATATATGTCTCAGAGGAACCTATTAATAAGGTGAACTTGAGATGGTGTGTCAAGAGACTTCGATTATTTTATGATAAGGATAGTCATATTACTGAGACCGACCGATCCAAGCGTGCTATTTATTAGGACAGATAGATTAACTTGATTGGGTTGGCCGATGCACTATTAATAAAGGTTCTATTTAACAGGCATCAGTTGGGTGGATGATTCGACCCTTAGGTTCATACAACCCAGCATTATGTGGGAATTCAGTACATCATATTGCGCCATAGTATCATTGACTATGCCTAAGAGTAGGGTTCTTTTGAGGTATATTGAGTAAACTCATCTAGTCTAGACACTTGTCAAAGAGGTTAATATTTCAGCGGCGATCATCCGCTAAGTGCTCTTTCAGCTAGATTATGTTGTTCTAGTATCTACAATAGAATATTATAATAGATTAAGAATTGCATGAGATAGATATATTATGTGTAATACTGAGAAGAGAAAATAAAGAGTCGTGATGGTGAGACCTATCACCATCTATATTTCACCTCTTGGTGATGATACCCCTTGGATCGAGAGGCATGGTGTGATTAAGAAGGCAACACTGGCTTTTGTTGTGAATTTTTGGAGGTTGGTTGCTTGTTTGATACAGATTGTGTCAGACTGTTATGAATAATTTATTGACTTGTGATGGAGTTGTACTAATTATGAGCATGATTGATGGGTATGATATTAACTTTGCAGCTATTATTCAGCATAAGCTTCATGAGGGGGCTTTTGGTGAGGCTACGACTTTGCCATTTGTATGTCTTGTCTAGAGATTATATGATAAGGTCAGTGTACCTAAAGTAACAGGTGTTGATTAGAGCATAAAGGCAATGCCAGTGATACAAACTAAAATGATGAAAGATTCGGCATATTTGAACCTTTTCAGGAGACCCTGTGTGCCCATTATAGTGCCTCTATCCTAGTTTGATGGCCTATCAGTTCCTACTAATCCTATTAAGACATAGAAAGGGGATGTTAGAGTTAGTATGAAGTTTGATATAAAGGAGCAGAGAGAGTCCCCTAAGTTAAGTACACAGGGTGAGGGGTCCCCAACTATATCATATCAACCTTAGCTTCTATATCAGAGCCAGTGGGTGCTGCTTTAGTTGCTATATCAGGTATATTTTAGTTTTATGTGAGTTTTTGCAGAGCTTGGTGGATAGTTAGAGAATCACCAATACTCGACTATAAAATATTAAGGTCGAGGTGGCAAAGTTGTATGGATAGATTTGGCTATGTGTTTGGACTACACTAGATATGGTTGAGGTTGGATTGGAGTCTACACACTGGGCTGATATATTAAAGCTACAAACTGAGTTGCAGGCATGTATAAGCTTTTGAGGGTTGATTATTGACCCTGTTCAGCAGCACTGAGATACCAGATCTAAGTGATATTAGGGAAATAATGGATGTACTTAGAGAAAAGGTATACTCTTTTATTGGGAGCCATATGTTAGCTATCCCTCTAGTTGTTTCCCTGTTTAATCAACCGACACCTCCACTAAGTCCCAGATACTTTGACTTATTTGCAGAGGATGATGAGGCAGATCCCATAGTTAGAACCAGGAGAGGTCGATAGAGGGACCTATAGGATCCCAGTATTCCATTTTACCAGGCCCTAAAATGGGCCAGAGATTATTCACAAGAGACTGTAGTGACTGATAGGCAGAGGTGTGTCGGGTTAGCTATGGGTGCATCCTTTAGTAGTGCTCCACTACTACCACCACCTCCGCCATTCTAGATACCCTCACCTAAGGATGATTATGACACGGACGCTTAGAGCATTCTAGGTATGTCCTCATTCTCTTTCTTTGTATTATTTACATGCACTAAGGACATTATACAATTTTTAGTTGGGGTGGTGCATACCATAGCCGCAATGGGTTTTTGTTGTCGTGCTTCTTTTCTTGTCAGTCGCGGTATGGTTGTAAAACCAACATATCTTGGTTAAAACTTATGTCATGATGTGTTTTATTTTGTATTATGTTTTTTTTTGTGTAAAGATGATTCTTAAGTATTTAGGGTAGTTGACATAATTTTTGTTGATTTTGCGAAGAATGATACCCCTATAAAATTTTATTTTTAGAACTGTATGAATGTATATATGTGTGGCCATTGTGGATCTTGTAGTACATATAGTCCGTAGGTGGCTTAAGTGGCCTAAGACCTCAATTTTCCTTTTATATTTGGGTTTTGATTGTTACGGTTTCCTTGTATCATGTAAATACTATTTTAATGTTTTGTAGTTAGCTTACGCACTATTAAAACTTACAAAAAAATATATTCGATTCCAACATTCAGATTTTGATCTTAGGATTACTTTATTCTTTATTTCAGTTTATAATTCAGTTGTTGACTTTGGGTTTTACTTGTTGATTATGATGATATTGTTTAATGCTTTTCATTATAAATTACGTTGATCGTTTTACAAGCATAAGCGGCAAAATCCCCTAGCCAGGGTTGTGGTAACCCTAGCATATTGACGAAGTAGGGGAAGAACTAAGTTGTTCTGAACCAGTATCTTTGTATGTAATGTATTATAGTTTGTTGTATAGATGTCTTAGCAGTTGCAAATGGTAAGATCTCGCCTAGAATATCACTACTTACTCTACAAAGAGAGTAATAACTATGAAAAGATAATTACAAGAGTAATTTGAAGATTTAACTGTCGATCTAGTCTAATCAGTATCATCTATGTAAGATGGTTATCTATCATCTAATAACTTGTGACTCAAATGGTAATAGCTAACTAGGATCTAGGTTAAGGGTTAGTAATGCGACATCACAGACTCAAAAAGTATAGGATGAGATTCATCAATGAGTCCACAAGATAATTGATGGTGCATAACTTATCAGATTATGTGTGTAGGGTACTGGGTTGGTTCAATAAAGTATGATAAGACAGAGGAACATAATCCAAGTGTTAGTCACCGACTGATTACAACAAAAGTTGATATTAGATATTTGTTTGAGATTACAACAACAAACCCCCTATTTACTTTGAATTCTACCTATTGAGTTGAGCAAACTAGAGACACAAATCTATATATTTCCTCTAGGTTCGACCCTAACCTTGTTGGGTTACTTTACTTGACAACGACCACTTTGTCCTTTAGTTGAAGGTAGTTTAGGAGTTGATCGGTAGGCATGTATTGCTATTTTGCTACTTAATTTCTCAATACTTTGAATGAATCCCTATCTTGTTAGGTTGTAATACATAACAAAAATATTGAAACAGGATAAAGGAAATAGTGGAAAGTTAATTCTTGTAGTTCTAGATCAACTTTGAAATTATGTGCACTCAAATTTAGCCTATGTCTGAGATCTAAAGGCTAGTATATTGGAGTGTCGAATAAAAGTTACTTACATAAAGTGATGACATGAACTATAGACCGAGTAGAGTAAACTGTCACATTCTATGTACATAATTTATCTTGTATTTCTATGTTACATGTTATGTGCTTTGACCTTGATTGGTCCATGATGCCTACCAGTACATGTTATTTGTATTGATTCTATACTTTCTATACCCTTTGAGGGTATATTTGATTGCAGGGTTAGTTGATATTTAGGGTATAGTCTGATTGTAGGGTTAGTTAACATTTCTTAGGAAACGTGGATAGTAATCTCCAGTAGCTTTGACATTTCTCATTCCTATGGTGGGAGCTACGTCCTTTGAGTTATCATTTACTTATTAGAAGCTCTTCTAAATGTTTAGATTAGTTTTTGGGGAAAAAGTTTTTTGGTTCTATTTAAATTCTTATTTACCATATGCAATAAATATAGTATTTTATTATTATTTTATTAATTTCTACATATATTTTGAATGAGTGGTAAGGATTATCCTATCTAGATAGATTAGAGTATGTTTATGCTCAATCAAATAGTTGGGCTGTGATAATATGGTTTAAGATGATCATCATGATTAAAATTATTCCTCGACCACGAAACTACCATGATGTAACACCCTTAAAATTTCATTCATTTTATTTTGGACCTTCTCATGTTTGAAACATCGATTTTTGACTTAAGATGTGCTTAGGGATGTTAAATGGGTAATCCAAGTGAATTTTTAATTTTTTGAAGAGGTTCTGGGTCATTTTGGAATTGTAAGACCCTGCAAAATTTCTAAGCTTAATTTAGTCCTTTAAGCTTGTCAAGGGTTCCCAAACTTAGAAAATGCTAGCTAAGTTCCAGACTTAGTTTATTTTTAGCCTTCAAAAGTTGCCAATCTCATTTTGCAACCTTAATGTCCTTTAATGGTCTATATTTTTGTTAATTCATGTTTAGGAAGGTCAATAGGTGTTCTCGGACATGTTTCGGATTTTTCAAACCTCGTTTAGACGATGTTTGGAAGTCCAAAATAGTGGACCAACGAGATCTTGGAGAGTCGCTTCGCCTATCACGTTGGTTAATATTATTACTAGACTGCCAGTCAAAAGTCCTGAGACACGATACGATCATGGCGCAACAAGTTGAGTATCGCATCGATGCCATCGATGCACCGCATCGCCAAACATATTAGTTCCCAATTCCAGTCATTAAATGACCACATCCTTAAGTGTAATTAGGTTATTTTTCCCTGACCTTCAGCCTTCATAACACAAATTTAGCCCTCTTTTGGCTAAATACATTCATTATTTCACAAGTGCACAAGAAAAAGAAACCCTAGGTGATTAATTTCAATCCAATAACTCAAGCACTCTTCCATCAATCTTCAAGAAATTGTCAACCAAGGTATGTAAAGTGTTCATCCAAGGTTCCCTTTCACCCTTGGATTTCAAGAAACCCTTTTTCAAAATATGAATTTTGAATTCCATGTTGTGTGTTTGATTGTACACATGTTTATGATGTGATATGATTTCCAAGATTGAATCTTTATTGGATTCTCATGACTTTATGTTAGTATGTGGATTGAAATCCTTAAATTTGAAGTTCTTCATATAGCCATGATGTATTAGTTGTTGAATCATGCCCTAGAAAAGGTTATGTCTTTCATGTGTTTGTTAAAATGCCTAAGTGAATAAGAATTGTGCATTATGACCTATTCGTAAGCTATATGATGAACTTATGATGTACCCACATGTTCAAAATGACTCCCATGCTAAAGCTATATCTTGTAACTATTTGGTGGAATGCTCATAAGTTTAGATTTGTGAAATTATATTACGTTAGCATGTATTCCAATTTATGTGTAAGCATATGACTTGAGAATGCTTCATTAAATCCCTCAATGATAGTATTATGAATTGTTGACTATGGTCAAGTGTTCAAGTAGTGTCATGTATTATTTATATTCATGCTATCGAGTCCTGGGGGTATGTAATACCCGACAATTTAGATGTGTGCCTAGAGCCAATGTCAGTTTTCAAGATAACCTCAGTCAAGCCACGATTAGTAGAATTCAGTTAGTCTCAGAACTTAGGAAAACTTTGCAGTATTTAGTTCAATCCTTTGTAACGCAGTCAATTAACAAAATTCAGCAATATTTCATTAGTCAACGGAATTCAGTGAACTCAGTCCAAATCATTCCTGTATACTCAGGTCAGTGTCTATCCAGTTGGGAGTAGGATTCAGCACCGAGTGAACCCAAGGATAGGAACTCACCTACCACTAGAGGGTGTGATTCTTAGAAGCAGTCCTTGCATTCCAGAACTACGTAGCCAACTTAGGTTAATAAATCAAACCTATCAGATGAGGGTTAATGAGGTGGCTTAACCTGTCAGATGAGGATCAAACCATTCTCGTTAGAGTACCTGACAGATGAGGGTCACTTATTGTTTATCCTTCATAGTGGCACGGTATGACACCCTTCTAATTGGGGTTACAGATAGGACCCCACCTCAGTTATAATATCTTATTTGGGTCATGTCGGTTAGATAACTATCTCCCACAGTCTCAGTCTCATTCTTCAGTAAAGAACTTAGATAGTTCTATAGATTTTAGGAGTGTCAGATACAGTCACTTAGCTTAGTATAGAACTCATCTATCTCTCTTAGAATCAGGACTGTCAGACACAGTCACTCAGTTATCAGTTATATCAATTTTCAATAATCCATGTTATCAGTAAACTCAATATTCAGAATCCTTATGATTTCAGTTACAGTTATGTATTCATCCATGTATCCTCACATAGTCTTATTCATATTATCCTATCAGTTTAGTTCATGCATATGAACCCTTGCATTCAGTCTTACCTCACTTTGCATACCAGTACATTCATACGTACTGATGCATACTTTTATTTTCCGCTATGGTGTTTTATCCCGTAGGTTCAGACTCTCCAATTCTCATTCACGTTTAGCAGCTCACATATCAGCAGTCAGAGTCAGTAGTGAGTCCTCATATTTTGTGGACATGATTATTTCATTCTTTTAGTATTTCAGTACATAGTTATTTTTAGTAGATGGAGATAGTTGGGGACATGTCCCATCAACTCCTTATTCAGATAGTTTAGAGGCTTTTAGTCTATAACATGTTCAGATAGTTATTTCAGTCTCGGTATTATCATACCTTGTTTACACGTTGTTTTATTCTGTATTATTTAGTGTTTGAAGCTTATGGCAAGTTTTCCACCAAATTTTTGCATTTATTTTAGTTATATTGTTATTAGAATATAACAATTATCCAGTGCTCAATTAGAAATATTAGTCATAGGTTAGCTAGTGGTCCTTCAGGATTATTAGCACCGTGTAGCATTTGGGGTACTATACTCGGGGAATTTTAAACTTGGTATCAGAGCCTAAGGTTCAATAGAGTCCTAGAAAGTTTGAAAGTCGCACCTAGTAGAGTATTGTGCATGGGTGTGTAGCACGCAACATATATGTGTAGGAGGCTATGAGATATTTTACGAACATTTTTCCTTCTTTTAGTATTCATGTTGTGCTAGTGAGCATGAGCTCCAGTTAAAATCTCAGTATAATCCTTCTTTATCTTCAATCGACATAAAAAAATGCCTCAAAGAGAACTCAAGGAAGAGGAACAGGATTTCAGCCAGCCCGATCAGCCTAATCCTTTAGGCGAACATATATCCCATGCAGAATTTAGAGTTGCATTCACTACTCTTGCTCATTCAGTTACTGCTAGAACGAACATCCAATAATTATTTTGGCCAACCCAGCAGCCAATTCTTCTACAGCTAGGATTTGGGACTTCCCCCGAATAAAACCTCTTTCTTTTATTGAGTCTAAGTCAGATGAGGACTATCAAAAGTATCTTGATCAGGTCCAGAAGATTACTGATATTATGGGTATAACTGCTCTCCAGAGTGTTGAGCTAGCTGCATATCGGTTGCAGGATGTGGCTCATACTTGGTTCAAACAGTGAAAAGCAGAGAGGGCTATAGATGTAGGGCCTATTGATTGGGAGGAGTTTTCCACCGCTTCTTTAGATAAATTCTTTCCCCTAGAGCTAAGAGAGGCTAAGGTGTTAGAATTTATCAACCTCAGGAAGGGTAATTTAACAGTGATAGAGTATTCTCTCAAATTTTGCTCGACTAGCTTGATATGATCCTCATATGGTGGTAGATACCAGATCTCAAATAAGTAATTTTGTTTCTAGAGTAAATAATAGTGTAGTCAAGGAGTGTAGGACTGCGATAATGATTAGTGAGCTGGACTTGTCTAGGCTTACGATCCATGATCAGCAGATAGAGGAGCAGAAGAATAAGAAGGGAGAAAAGAAAAATTAGAGAGCTAGAATAGGTGGCTTCAATTTCAGTCAGTCTAAGTAAGAGAGTGGGAATCATTCTCAGTTTCGACCAAATTTCCAAGTTCCAGATCCTTCCTCAGCTGGTGCTCCAGTTTCTAAGTTTAGGAATGGTTACAAAGATAGGGCGCCAGGCTCTAAGTCTCAGAGTAGTGTTAGCAGTGCCCGAACTCATCCTCTTTGTTAGACTTGTGGAAAGCACCATTAGGGTATTTGCAGAGATGGAAGTGATATTTGTTTCAGACATGGCAAGCTAAGCAACAGAGTCTGAGAATGTCCCCAGTTAGGTTTTTAGGGTCAGCTTAACCATTCTTTCGCTCAGTCCGGTCGCCCGAATCAAAAGGGTGCCACTTCCAACGCCACTAGTTGGCAACACCAAAAAAAACTTTATTCTCTTGATTCTTAACAGGACCAGGATAATTCTCCTTATACAGTCAATGGTAAGTAACAGCTCTTTTATATACATATTTATGCTTTGCTAGATCCAGGAGGTTCCTTGTCTTTTGATACTCCTTATAGCCATTGATTTCGGAGTCAGTCCCAATATTTTAGCAGAGCCCTTCTTAGTCTTTACCCTAGTGGGTAAAACTATCATAGCCCGATGGTTATACAGGAACTTTCCGATTATGGTATTCTAGAAAGTCACTTTAGTAGACTTAGTTGAATTAGAGATGACTGATTTTAATGTCATTCTCAGTATGGATATGCTTCATTCCTTCTATGCCACAGTCGACTGAAGAAAAAGGATTGTCCAATTTTAGTTTTGAATGAACCCATCCTAGAGTGGAGGGGTAATACTTTATCCTTCAAAGGTAAACTTGTTTCCTACCTAAGGGTAAGGAAAATGATATCAAAGGGATGTGTCTATTATTTTGTTTGAGTTAAGGACTCTATTTTCAAAACTCTCAGTCTTGAATCGGTCTCAATAGTGAATGAATATTCAGATGTGTTCCCAGAAGATCTTCCCTACAGATGGTTTGTTGAGGGATTTTCATCTATTGCATCCCCTATGTCCAGATTGACTCAGAAGAAACTCAAATTTCCAGTGGTTAGATTCATGCAGGAAGAGTTTTCAGGAGTTGAAGACTCGACTCACCTGAGCTCTAGTTTTGACTCTTCCAGATGGTTCAGATGGGTATGTCATGTACTACGATGCATCCAGGGTAGGTTTGGGTTGTGTCCTTATGCAGTATGGTAAGGTCATAGACTACGCCTCCAGACAACCTAAGCTTGATGAGAAGAATTATCTAACTCATTATCTTGAGATAGCAGCAGTAGTCTTTACCTTAAAGATTTGGGGGTACTACTTGTATGGGGTGCTTGTAGATATGTTCACAAACCACAAAAGCCTCCAGTATATGTTCTCTCAGAAAGATTTTAATCTCTGTTAGAGAAGGTGGTTAGAGATCTTTAAGGATTATGATATGAGTGTCCTTTATCATCTGGACAAGGCTAATGTAGTGGCTAATACTCTTAGTAGGCTATATATGGGTAGTTTTTCTCATGCTGAGGACAATAAGAAGAGGTTAGGCTAAGAAGTTCATCAGTTAGGAAGACTAGGTATCTGTTTAGTCGATTCAGCAGAAAGTAGCATGTGGGTTCAGAACAGTTCAAAAACATCTCTGGTTTTTGAAGTTAAGGAAAAGCAGGATAAAGATCCGAGTCTACTCGAGATAAAAGAGTCAGTCAAAGATTAGAAGGTAGAGGTTTTCTCCCAAGGGGGAGATGGTGTTTTGCATTATCAGGGTCGTCTGTATATGCCAAGTGTTAATGGTATAAGGCAGCGAATTCTTGCAGAAGCACATAGTACCCATTACTCTATTCATCCAGGGTCCACCAAGATATACCATGACTTATAGGAGATCTATTAGGTGAGTGGGATAAAGAGAGATATTATAGAGTTTGTCGCATAAAAAGAGATATTGTAGAGTTTGTGGCTAAGTGTTCAACATATCAAGAAGTTAAGATTGAGCATTAGAAGCCTAGTAGGTCCATACAGGAGTTCAGTATTCCTACTTGGAAGTGGGAAGAAGTGAACATGGACTTTGTGATGGGTTTACCTCATACTCATCATCAGCATGATTTAGTCTGGTTTATTTTAGACAAAATAACAAAATTAGAACATTTTCTTCCGGTCCATACCTCTTATTTACAAAGGATTATTCCAAACTCTATATCAGAGAGTTGGTCAGATTGCACAGTGTTCCATTATATATTGTCTCAGATAGAGGTACCCAATTCACCTATCATTTCTGGAAAGCATTCTAAAAGGGTCTTGGTACTCGAGTTCACCTCAGTACAGCCTTAGAAGATATGCTACGAGCGTGTGCAATTGACTTTAAGGGTAATTAGAATGACCACTTACCTTTGATTGAGTTTGCATACAACAACAGTTATTATTCTAGTATTCAAATGGATCCATTCGAAGCTCTCTACGGTAGGAAGTTTAGATCTCCAATCGGTTGGTTCAAAGTCGATGAGGTCGCAATGGTAGGGCATGACTTGGTCTTCGATACCCTAGAGAAAGTGCAGTTAATCAGAGAGAGGCTTAAGATAGCTCAGAGCTGACAAAAATCATATGCAGATGTACGCAAAAAGGATCTCAAGTTTGAGACTAGTGATTATATGTACCTGAAAATCTCTCTCATGAAGGGAGTGAAGAGGTTCAGCAAGAAGGGAAAGCTCAGTCCCCGATATGTCGATCCCTTCAAAATTCTCAGTCATTTCGGCAAAGTTGCTTATGAGCTTGATTTTCCTTCAGATCTAGCTTCAATACATCAAGTATTTCATGTCTCCTTGCTAAGGAAGTGCATAGGTGATCCAGCAGTTGTAGTCCCTATTGAGGGCATAGATATTCTGAACAATCTCTCTTATGAGGAAATTCTAGTCAAAATCCTTGACTATCAGATTCGCAGACTGAGGAAAAAAGAAGTCCCTCTAGTTAAAGTTCTTTGGTAGAATTAGTCTATTGAGGGAGCTACTTGGGAAGCAGAAGTAGAAATGTGGACCAAGTATCCTCACCTCTTCTCCGCTAATTCAGACTTATCCTAAGGTAATGGCTTTTCTTAAGCTTATTCCATTCATTTTCAGATTACAGTTACAAAACTTGGTATTCAGTTTCATGCTCAGTTTTCCATTACAAACTTGGTATCCTTTACCATTGCATATTCAGTCACATGTTCATGATTCATTTCAGTCATGTATTCATGCATCAAATAAGCATAATCAGCTTATCAGTACTCCTAGTCATGCATTCATATATCTGCTCAGTCATGAAATCATGCATCAGATATGAATGCTCAGTATGAATCTCAGTAAATTAGAATGTCAGTGATGTAATCATGTTTCAGTAGTTCATGTTTAGTATGCGCATCAGCTTATCATTTCTCCCATCTCAGTCAGTCTTATTCTAGGACGAATGTTCCTAAGGGGAAGATATTGTAAGATCCCACAAAATTTCTAAGCTTAATCTAGTTCTTTAAGTTTGTCAAGGGGTCCCAGACTTGGAAAATTCTAGATAAGTTTCAAAACTTAGTTTATTTTTAGCCTTCAAAATTTGGCAATCTCATTTTGTGACCTTAATGTCCTTTAATGGTCTATATTTTTGTTAATTCATGATCAGGAAGGTCAATAGGTATTCCCAGACAAGTTTCTAATTTTTCAGACCTTGTTTAGACCATGTTTAGAAGTCTAAAATAGTGGACCAATGCGATCTTGGCCCGCCGTGTCACCTATCGCATTGGTTAATATTGTTACTATACATCCAGTCAAAACTCCTGAGACAGCGCGATCATGATGCAACGCGTCGAGTATCGCATCGATGGCATCGACGCGCCGCATCGCCAAACCCGTTAGTGCCCAGTTTCAGTCATTAAACAATCGCATCCTTAAGGGTAATTAGGTTATTTTGACCCGACCTTCACCCCTCATAACACAAAATTTAGCCCTCTTTTTTCTAAATACATTCATTATTTCACAAGTGCTCAAGAATTAAAAAAAAACCTACGTGATTAATTTTAAGTCAAGAACTCAAGCTTTCTTCCATCAATATTCAAGAAATTGTCAACCAAGGTATGAAGAGTGTTAATCCAAGGGTCTCCTCCACCCTTGGAGTTCAATAAACTCTTTTCAAAATATGAATTTTGAATTCCATGTTGTGGGTTTGATTGTACACATATTTATGTTGTGACATGATTTCCAAGATTGAATCTTTATTGGATTCTCATGGCTTTATGTTAGTATGTGGATTGAAATCCTTAAATTTGAAGTTCTTCATATAACCATGATGTATTACTTGTTGATTCATGACCTATAGAAGTTTATACCTTCCATGGTTTTGTTAAAATGCCTAAGTGAAAAAGAATTGTGCATTATGAACTATTTATGGGCTATATAATGAACTTTTGATGTACCCACATGTTCAAAATAACTCCCATGGTAAAGCTATGTCTTGTAATTATTTGGTGGAATGATCATAAGTATGGATTTGTGAAATTATATTACATTAGCATGTATTCCCATTCATGTGTAAGCTTATGACTTGCGAATGCTTTATGAAATCCGTCAATGATAGTATTATGAATTGTTGACTATGGTCATGTATTCAAGTAGTGTCATGTCTCATTTATTTTCATGCTATTGAGTCTTGGGGGTATTTAATACCCGATAATTTAGCTTTGTCCCTAGAGCAAATGTCAGCTTTTAAGATAACCTCAGTCAAGCCACGATCAGTAGAATTTAGTCACTCTCAGAACTCAACAAAAATCAGTAGTATTCAGTTCAATCCTCAGTTAATAGAATTCAGTAATATTTGATCAGTCAATGGAATTCTGTGAACTGAGGCTAGTTCAGTCCAGTATTCTCAGTTCAGCGTGGATTCTGTTGGTAGTAGGATTCAGAACCGAGTGAACCCAAGGATAGGAACTCACCTACCAGCAGAGGGTATGATTCTTAGAAGCAGTTCTTATGTTACAGAACTACATAGCCAGCGTAGGTTGAGACATTAAAACCTGTCAGATGAGGGTTGATGAGGTGGCTTAACCTATCAGATGAGGGTCCCACCATTCTCATTAGAGTACCTAACATATGAGGGTCACTCATAACATGTTCTTTCCAGTGGCGCGGTATTTACACCCTTCTAATTGGGATTATAGATTGGACTCTAACTCAGTTATAATATCTTATTTGGGGCATGTCGATTAGATGACTACCTCCCATAGTCTTATTCTTAGTCTTCACTAAAGAATTCAGATAGTTCTACAGATTTTAGGACAGTCAGATACAATCACTCAGCTTAGTATGGAACTCAACTAGTTCCATTAGAATCAGGATTGTCAGACATAGTCACTCACTTATCGGTTATATCAGCTATTAGTAATCAATGTTATTAGTAAACTCAGTTTTCAGAATCCTTATATTTCAGTTACAGTTATGTATTCATGCATGTGTCGTAACATAGTCATGTTCATATTATCCAGTCAGTTTAGTTTATACATATGAACCCTTGCATTCAGCCTTACCTCACTTTGATTACCAGTACATTCACACGTACTAACGCATACTTTTCTTTTGCGCTATGGTGTTTCATACCATAGGTTTGGATGCTCAGGTTCCAATCACGCTTAGCAACTTAGATATCAGCAGTCAGAGTCAGTGGTGAGTCCTCATATTTTGAGGACAAGATTATTTCATTCTTTCAGTATTTTAATACTTAGTTATTTTCAGTTGATGAAGTTAGTTGGGGACAGATCCCATCAACTCCTCATTCAGAAAGTTTAGAGGCTTTCAGACTATAGTATGTTCAGACAACTATTTTAGTTTTGGTATTATCGTACCTTGTTCAGACATTGTTTTATTCAGTCTTGTTTAGTATTTGAACCTTATGGCAAGTTTATTGCCAGATTTTTGCATTTATTTCAGTTATATTTTTATTAAAATATTACTATTATCTAGTGCTTAATTATAGATATAAGTCATAGGTTAGCTAGTGATCCTTCAGGATTGTTAGCACCGTGTAGCGACTTGGGTACCAGACTCGGGGTGTTACAGGAATTCCGATGTAGTGAGCCTTTGCATTAATGGCATACCGTGGAGGTTATACTCTCTAATAACACTGTCACTAAGGATAATATCTACGATAAGAAGTGTGGCATAAAGGTTAGCCTCCGCGATAAGGTCATGCCAAGATGCTATGTAAAAGTCGTGATGTCTTATTTTATTTCCCTTGGGATGATTGGTAATGAGGTCTTTTCACCTATGTTTGACATTTAAGCATTATATGAGCCTATTTCCATCAGTTTTCAAGGAACAAAAGCTATTATTTCACTCTCAAACATAAAAACCAAGAAAAGCTAAAAGGTTTCACTATATGTTCATCTTTCGGTTTCTAAGTTCCAAATTGCTTCAAAATTCTTGTGTGTCTAAGGCATGCTACTCTTCCCCAACTTTTATTTAATTAAAAACATGTGTTTCATAAAGCTTAATTGTATGGAATTGAATATAGGTTTTGGTATGGTTGAGTGTTTTGGAATTGTTGATTCTTAAGTTATTTTCCCATGGTTTTCATGAGTTATTCATTCTTTGAATTGAATGTTTTTGAACTAATGGGGTGCATGGGCATGGGAAGTGAAATAGGGGTCGAGGTTTTCCCCAAACTTAAAGTTTTTGATTTAAAATTAGTCTTGGATAAATGTGTTCCCTCAACTCACTTGTGAAATTAGTTTCAAAATATGAATTGTCACTTGGTTTGATTTACTCGCCCAGAGTGAGGGTTGGTCTTGATTACTGTGTGTATGTATCATTCTTTATATATATATTTATATCTTGAATTAATGTGAGGGAAAGGGCATTTCCTGGTCTTCCTTGATACCTTCGGTTCATGCGGCTAATCACACTGAGGCTCTTTCGGTGGGGGGAGCCGAATCCATATAGCCCGTGGGTACCTTTATGATGATTGAGCTACATAGTCTAGGATAATGTTTTACTTTCATATTAAGCCTTGTTCCTTACCCCAACACATTTTATATATTTATATGTATAAGTATATGCTTGTGTGAATTTGGATTTTGGATTGATTTTGAATTATTAATCATGACATTAATTTTATCTATATTCCCTGAGTTATATGCTAATGGTCATCTCATTAACCATCTTCGGATGATGTATCCATATGCAATGCAGGGCCCTAAGGCACTTTTATTTTTTCTGTGGAGTGATAGTATATTCAGATTTTATCGTGTGTCGGCTTGGAGTGGTGAGCCTCCTCATCCAGAATGCTCGTTACTTCCTGATTTAGTATGTCATAGACTAGTTCTTTTTTAGACTTATTCTAGCTATTGTCGAGGGTATGTCCTTACTTAGGTTGATGGTTGGCAATGTTAGACACTTTGTGGATTACTATGGTCTTGGGATTGGTTGTTGAAATTTTATACTTTTTTCGGGTCATACTTATCTATCTTGTTATATGTCAGAATTCCATTGATATACTTATATTGTGTTTCATTTGACTACGCTAATGGAGAGGTCTCCAGTCCATTTTGGACTTGAGATACCCGTTATAGCTACGCCCTGGCCTAGATCATAACACATGACCTTGTTTGCGATAGGACCTTTTTCATATCAAGATTGGTGACAATTCCCAACATTCATTTTAGTGAATGGAGCAAAACTAGTTGGTCAAATTTTATTATTTTCATCAAAATATGGAACAAGACTAGTTGGTTAACTTTTATTGTTTTTCATCAAAATATAATTATGTTGTTTAGAAATAATAAAATGTGAAATTAATTCATAATTTGAAAATTTCATTTTACGGTATTGCTACTGTAGGAAAATACTCGAGCAGGAAAGGTGGAGAATGTTTCTTTCAGAAGATCATTATTAGTGATATTTTCTCCGCTTAATTTCAAGTGTTGTAATTCTAAATATGGAAGAATTATACACACTTATATTTTTAAAATCATCTCAAATTGGTCCATTCATAATGTGTCTATGGAAGAAAAATCATTTTCAAATAGTCATATCTTTCTTTCAAATTATTTCATAATATAAGGGGATCGTTAACATTAACATATATCATTTTCAACCCTTCATTGAGGTGGTGATGGAGAAATATCATATCCTTGGTATGGTCTCGATTGGATGCCTAATTTTTGTCTCTAATTGTATCTGCTAGATCCATCACATCAAAATGAATTTTGGCATCAAGTATCCAAGATGATTAGCTTTTATATAAGCTATTAAAGACAAGAAATTCAAGTTTAGAAAGGTTCAACATTATCTTAAGAAAAGTAAGTTCTTACCTGTATTATCTTTTAATTAAAAGTATTTTCTTGAGATGAAAAAGTTTCATACGAATAACGTCTTATAAAATTAAAAGAGAAATTATTAAAAAAATAAATAACAAAAGGCAAGGTAAGAGACAAAGGGAGAATGGATTAGTGCTTTTATTCTTTTACTATTCATTTTTATGGTATATTTCACAATACGAAGAGAATGGCTATTTATAGGCAAAAACTATACTTGGCTATCAAGTTAGTATACTCAGGGACGGACCTACGTTACTTTTTGGGATGCTCCGACACCCATTAAACTCAATGTAGAATAGGTATAATTACATTGAAAATATACGGTAATGGGTATAAAACATAAAAAAGCACCCAATGAAATAAAAAGTTGGTTGAGTGCAGTGGCATTAAGGTTGATCTGAAGGTTCTTTATAGGAAGGGGTGCCTTGGGTTTGAACCTCTTTGAGGCAATTTTTTATTTTTTTCAGATTTTTAATTCTATAAACACCCACTTTAAATTCTTGATCTGCCACTAAGTATACTACTTGGTCACTATATTGGTATAGGTGGTGGGAGCACTTGGGCATAAATTTTAGCCCATTATGTGGACACAACGGATGTGACATCCCATTTTTGAACATTTTAAAATGTATAAAAAGTTGATGATTTTAATCTTTGTCACATTCAACAAACTTTATTTGTTAGATTTGAAATATTTATAGGAAGAAAAATAAATTTGTAGGAACTCATATCAAGAGGTATATGTTTATGCTAGTTTTTATTTGTTGTTAAAATATGGAGATGTGTAGTTTGATGTAAAGCAATATGCAAATTATCTGAAGATGCATAAACCACCATCAAAAACCTAAAGTATGAACATTAAGGTCGGCGGCTAGCCACCTCCAATGAAGGGCCCCCCTTTTTTCTATTACAGAATTCCTTTTGTTGTCTTCTAATTCTAATATTTCACCCATCAACTCTATGTTTCCTAATGGGTTGTTTGCAAATACAATTTCTAATTCCAATAAGTCTAGCTTTTGAAAATCTCATGAAAGAGATCAGCATCATTAAAGTAGTTTCTCTTATAAAATGGACGGATGAGGAAGTTGTATTAATGGATCAGATTGAACAACTTCAATTTGCAGTAATAGGAAAATTTACCGTAGATTGGTGAAATTTTGATGAATTAAGAAAAATCATTCCTCAACAGTGTGATATTAAAGGATGTTGTAAAATAGACTTATTAAGGAGTAAACACATCTTAATTCGGTTATCTCAACAGGAGGACTTTGTGAACCTAATATCAAAAGGGCATTGTATATCACATGTAAAATAGGATTTGAGTATCTTATGAGAACATTGATATATGATTCTAGGTTCAAGGTTAATGAAGAAACAATGATGGCTATGGCTTGGATCTCCTTTCCTAATGTTTTGCCAATTTTATTTGTCAAGGAGTGTTTATTCTCTTTTTCAACAGAAGTGGGTAAACCTATTCGGCTAGATCAAGTAACTATGAATAAGACTAGACCAAGTAGTGCTTGTGTGAAGGTACTATTGAATTTAAAGGGTACTTTCCCTTAGGTAGTACAGATGAACATTAAAAATGAAGCGACCGGGGAGATAAGAACTAATGTAGTGGAGATAAAGTATGACTATGTTCCTAAGTATTGCTTGGAATCTAAAGTGCAGGGGAATGATGAAGCCAATTGTAAAGTTCTTAATCAATCAAGGACCAAAGTGATCCAGGAGGTAGAGCCTAATACTAACAACAATCAGAGAAAGAAAGAGGTTCAAGCAAATTAGGTACCATTAGTGCAACAAGGAAAGGCTCAAATTTTGTCGAGCGAGAAAGTTGTTGGGGATCCAGGTAATTGGAATATAGTGCGATACAATAGAAGAGTTGTTAAGAATAATGCTCCTTCATTATCAGCTCTATCAAAAAAATTTAAAGCCCTGGAAAATGAAGCAACTAGCAGTAATAAAGAAACCTCCGTGACTGGAAAAGCATATTGGAATAATAAAGAATCTGCACTACACAAATCTCAGGAGAATAATAGTGGTAAAGTACTTACATAAAAAGAGTCAACTAAAGACTGGGTCATAAAGTCCTTTGGATCCAGTTCATCTAAACCTAATAATTCTAATCACGGAATAAAATCATCCAAGAGTGAATCTGTTTAACAACAAAGTGAAGATATTAGTCAGTTGGGAGGTGATAACAATAATAATGAGGAGTTATTAATGAAGGAAGATACTCATCATGGGCAGGAAAGTTTAAGCACAAGAGAGAATGCCTCCACAAAATCACTTCTTTGGATTCTTGAAGTCTAAGTGTGGCAAGCAATTATGTTACAGATAGAAATAAAAAAAGCAATTGTGTACCTGTTAGAGATGAGGAAAATCTAATTGACGAATTCACTAATGATGTACAAATTAAAAAGGCAGAGTTAATACCTGATAGAGATAAAGAAATCAAGTATTTTCCTATTAGAGGTAAGGCAAACCTGATAGACAAACCTGAGGTAAATAAAGTGAAGATAATATAGAAAGACATGATAATGTTTCAAAATGAGGAGAAGGAAAAGATGAGCTAGTACTATAGTGATCAAGTTGAAAAGGCTAATATTGATAAAACTATTGATGATATGACTTTACTGGTAGAGTCAAAATTGCAGGAAATCATGGTTGGTAATAGCCTGGCAATAATGAAGGTTCTATTTGTAGTGTATACTGATGAATCACTTATGTTTCAAGAATCTCCTAGTAAGGTATTTCATGATATTATTACTCACTAAATGAATGAATAGGTTACTACTGTTAAACAGATTACGAAAGTAGTTAGTGAAAACTTATCAAAAGATTCTTGTAATGATATTATCAAAGAAGGTAATTTGTCCCCAAGGCTCCTAAAATATGCAAGAAGAGGAAAGAAACAAAGTCATGAAGAGATTAGTCAACCCATCGAAGTTTAACCAAATAGGATTAAATCAAAAGATAGTAATCAATGAAGGCTCTCATATGGAATATCAAATCTGTGAAGTCTAAAAAGGCTTTGCAAAGAGTTCAAATGCTTTACAATTTTCATAACCTTTCAAACTGATAAGGCATATTGATATGTACAAAAGGATATTAAAGATGGCTACTGCAATTGCTAATTGTAATGGTAAAATCTTTCTTTTTGTAAACCAAGATGTTGAACTTACAGTGGTACAAGATACAGAACAATAACTCTCATTACTATTAAAACAACAAAGTAAGTTTCTTGGTTACATTGGTTTATGATAAATGTAAGTTGAAGAAAAAGGGCTATATGGGAGGATATTTATCAGTTAGATTTAAGAATGAATATCCCTTGGTTCATTGGGGGTGATTTCAATGTAGTGTTGAATGCAGAAGAAAAGATAGGAGGGTTTCCTATTAATCATGCAAATTTTGAAGATTTTGAGAATTCTATTAGGTCTTGTGATTTATTTGAACTCCACTACAAGGGGAGTCCTTTCACCTGGTGGAATGGTAGGGTTGGCAATGCATGTATTTTTGAAAGGTTAGATAGAGTCATTATTAATCATGAGATGCAATAATGGATTAATCATGTTGAGGTTTAACACTTACCTAGAATAGGATCAGAACATGTCCCAATGCTTATTTCGTGTTCAAAAGTCGGGTTTAGATACAATAAACCATTCTTTAACATCAAGGAGAATATTCAAAGGGTTAAAACAACTTTGACAAATTGGAGCAGAAACACATATGGAGATATTTTCAAAAAACTTATCATTAAAGAGGACATTGTTAGAATCAAGGAATAGCTATTTGAAAAAAATCCAAGTGCTGAAAATAGAAAGGTCTTGAATATAGCTCAATATGAATTCAAAAGATACTTGTATTTTGAAGAGACTTTTTGGCAACAAAAGGCATGATATGAATGGTTTGAGGATGGGGAAACAAATAATGCAGAAGGAAGAGGATTTAATTGCATAGAATTCAGAATCAGGAAGGTAATTTGCTGGAAGATGAAAAAGCTCTAGCAATACAGGCAGTATACTATTTTAATAGCCAATTTCAGAAAGGAAGAGATGCCACATCTTTCTCATTATTGGATCTTATTCCTGAAGGTATTATGGGAGAAGATAATGCTAATTTATGCAAAATAACTAAGTTGGATAAGGTAAAAAATCTATTTTGTATTGAATAGGGATAGTCAAGTGGTCCAGATGGTCTTACGGCTAGATTTTATCAAAGTTATTGGGTTATTGTAGGGAAAAATATTCACAGATTAGTTGTTGACTTGTTTAGTGGTAATACTCTACCTAAATCTATTACTCATACCAATTTTTTCTCCTTCCTAAAAAGAAACAAGTGAATAGTTTTTCTAATTTGAGACCAATTAGTTTGAGCAATTTTATTAATAAGATTATCTCCAGGATCATTCATGACTGAATTGAGGGTTTTTTTTCTAAATTGATTTCTAGTAATCAATCAGGTTTTCTTAAAGGAAGAAGTGTTATAGAGAATGTGTTGTTGACTCAGGAGATTGTTACAAATATTAGAAAGAAAGGTAAAGCAGCCAATATGGTCATTAAGCTTGATATGTCAAAGGATTATGGTAGAGTTTCTTGGTTCTTTTAAATGAAAGTTCTAAGAAAATGGGGTTTTCTGAAGTTTTTATAGACATGTTGTGGAGATTAATATCAAATAAATAGTATTCTATATTGAGAAATGGAAAATCTCATGGTTCTTTCACTCAAATTGGGGTGTAAAGGAAGGGGATCCTTTATCTCCTACTTTGTTCATACTCTCAGCCAAAGTTATAAGAAGGACCCTAAATTTACTTTTTGAAGATGCTCAATTTATAGGATATGGTTTTCTTACGCAGAGTGTCGATCTTAATCATCTTGCATATACAAATGACACTATTATCTTTGCTTCAGTGGATAATAATTATTTAAAGAAAATAGTGTAAATTTTGAAAGATTATGAAATTCAATCAGGCCAAAAGATGAATTAGGAGAAAAGTTCTTGTTATTTGCATCAGAATGTAGCTGCAAATGTGAAACTAATGGTAGAGGAGTGCACAGGTATTCCTAGGGGTTAATTCCCAAAATACCTAGGTTGCCCTATTACACATACAGGGAAAGAAAGGAGCATTATTCTGATCTTATCAATAGAGTTAAAGAAAAGCTACAGACATAGAAAGGAAAAATAATTTCTTATAGAGGTAAAGAGGTACTGATTTCAAGTGTCCTTCAGAGTGTTCCTATTCATGTTTTATCTGCAATAGTTCCTCCTAAATGTGTTATAAAAGAATTGCATAGAATATTTGTAAAATTCATTTTGAACAATAAGGATACAAGTAGGAGCAAGCATTGGACAACATGGGCTAAGGTTTGTCTACCCAAATAGGAATGAGGTTTGGGATTTAAATCCACGTTTGAGGTGTCTCAAGCTATGCATGCTAAATTATGGTGGAGCTTTAGGAAACAAAATATACAATGGGTCAACTTTAAGTAGAATAAGTACTGCAAGAAATATATACTAACCCTAGTAAAATGGAGATAAGGCTCTTAGTAGTGGAAAATATATGTTGCAGAATAGGGATGTCTTGGAACACTATATATGGTGGGGACCAAGGAGGGGGTTTTCTACTATATGGTATGATAATTGGACAAGGATGTACCCCCTTCATACTTTGGATACTGAAATGCTGATATGTCATCCTTTAATTGATATAGATGTGTTAATGAAGGAGCTAGGTTGGGACTATGAAGAAATACAGAATCAGTTACCTGTTCATATTGTGTAGCATGTGACAACATATGGACCATATTAGGCAAACTAACTTGTCTGATAAACCTTGGTGGACAAAATCCAATAAGGGGAAATTCTCTGTCAAAAGTGCTCGGGAAATACTGAGAAAAAGATATAAAGTTTTAGAGTATTTCAGGATGATATAGGTTAAGGGCCTGCCTTGTAAGATCTCATTTTTTGGGTGCAGAGTATGGAAAATTAGGGTCTTTGTTACAGTTGTTCTAGCAAACTAGGATCCTAGCATTTTTGAAGAATGCTTTTGTTGCTCTAATCCTGGTAGAGAGACAATGGATTATTTGTTTCTTAGAGGACAAATTACCACAACTGTTTGAAACTATTTTCAAGTGTTGCGACACGATCTGAACCCCGTGCTATGTCGCATGGGCACCCCAAGCTCACATGAATTGGAGGTTGCCTCAATAACCCAACCTAATAGCTCATCATACAATAGGTGTCAAAGGAACTCCAATTCACAAGTTAAGATTCAAGAAATAATTTCATAAATCCTTATTAGATTCATAATAATTAACTCACCCCAAGTTCACAGTTGTTCACAACACCTCTATACAACACCAAAGTCAATAAATGTATGTGTCAGGATAAGCCCCCAACAATATCCAAACCAGTTCTAAAGGAGACCAAGTCTAAAGACAAGAGATCAAGAGGTGCATTTCTTCCAAAGTAAGGAAGCTCACCAATTTAAGTCAAAGCACGAATTGCTTCAAGCAGCTAATAACTGCGTGGGAAGAGAAGAACATGCTCCAGCCCCTATGTTGCTTGGGGACATAGCATTCGGAGATGGTTAGTGGTTGGAATGCTAGCATGTAACTCAAGGATAAGTTATAAAATAACATCATCAATCAAAATCAAGTCAGTATATCACCATTTAACTCATTCATACACTTATCCATACATATAGGTATATCACATGCCAATCAAAGAAACAAGTCTCATCAATCATGCTTCAAGCACTCATTCACCATTCATGAAATGAAAGACTACGACCTCCCAAACTTATAGCTTCAGACATTCTCAATAGGTAAAGGACTATAACCATATTCACATTATCATTAGGGATGGAACTGTAACCATGCACACTCATACATTAGTCAAGGACTTTAACCGCATACACATTCACACAAACAAGGGATTCTAACCACACACACAATCATCTAGGTTCCCATTCATTAGACAAGGGACTCTAGCTTCATGTATTACTTGTAATTAAATCATAAGCCATTTCCTTTGGGGAGCAACTTTGACCTCAAGAGATCTCTTTAAGCACGAGACTTTAACCTCGAGCAATATCATTGGGAAAGGTACTTCAACCTCAAGTCATTCATAAAGAAAGGTATTTCAATCTCAAGCCATCATATAACGCAAGGGACTTTGACCTCCAGCCATCACAACTATTATTAGTTAGCATTTAGGACTTTAACCCTTTGCCTATGCCTCAAAATACATTCAATACAATATTTAAGGAGTTTAACCATTTTATCCAATTCAACATTATACATAACCAGGTGGTCTTTATGGGAGCTTTCATTGCTCAACCATCTCAACATACCAATTCCTTCACTTAATTCAACATACAATGTAAGTTATAATCATCAAACCCTTACAACAATTTTATGCCATATTCTCGCCACACTTGGGTTCAACCCACAAACTAAGTTCATCTTTACATCAACGGACTTTACCCTTTCATTAGCCAACAACCAAGGTTATCAATTTCATTACACATGGTTCATAATTCCTTTAACACATCATTTATAATTCATCCATGGTCATTGGGCCATTTCCCTAGTTCAATACATCAACAAAATATGACTAGACAACTTACTTAGACATTTTCCCAAACACCTTGGGTTCATACCTTCAATAAGGCCATTTCTATGGTATATATTATCAAGATCACCTTGGGTTCATACCTTCAATAAGGCCATTTCTATGGTATATATTATCAAGATTAGGGTTAATCATGACCCTCATGTTAATCTACATACAACAAGCACCCACAAATGTAATTCATTATCAATATCACATATAAAGTTATGTCTAAGCAAGATTTAATATCATACATCATTTAGCAACGAAACCCTTTTCATTTTATTTCAAAACCACCATGTACACTTACTAATTCAAGTGTGAAATACATTGGTTTGGAGATAGTTAAAGAGGGAAAGAGGTACATGCCTTAAAAACTTGAATTACCAAGAATGTTTGACTCCCTCTTGCCACTAGAAGATTACCTTCCGCACCCTAGCCTCCAATCTTTCTTCAAGAAGCCTTTATAATGTTTAGGAGTGTTTTAGTATTGTAGAATGAAGACTTATGAGGCTACAATTCCTTATATAGTGAGAGGGGTTAGGGTTTTTGTCAAGAGAAATGACCCAAAGGTCCTTAGTTAAAAGCTGAAAAGTGAGCTCGTGGAGGGGTACAACTCCCCCATCTGATTCTCTAAGTGATCGTACCCTAGGTTATGAGTGGTATCCTAACTCATACCCTAGGATTCTCCTAGGTGACACACACTGTTAAGAGTACGATTTTGCACCCTTGAGTCGTATCCAAAGGTTATGACTCATCCCTAACTTGTAAGCTTCACTCGTGTCAAAAATAGTCCACTTGGTTTGAGGATCCCCTCTATATGGTTGAGTAGTATACTAATTATATGCATTGTTTATGACCAACGGGAGGTCATGAGGGTACGAATGATCATACCCTCATGGACTGATCAAAGTTCGAAAAGGGAGGGCAAGGTGGGTATGATTTATGACCAAGGGTATGACTCAAGTCTCTAGTCGTACCCAACTCAGAGGCACAAAAATGGAGTTGTTCCTCAATGATTCGAGACCTAGGTGTTTCAATTCTCCCCCATATGGATCATTCGCTTACAAATAAAGGGTAAGTCAAGTGTAAATACAATTTAACGCATCAACATGCCTTAAACCAACTCTTACACAAGTTTGAAATAAGTACACAACAATGATACAACACACATCATGCTCATTATCAACCAATCATTTATCTGATCGACTTCGTGACTCTAACTTGTTGCTTATTAACACTTACTCATTTCACAACATAGGCAGTTCAACCCATCATCTTTCAAAGACATCAAGAAACTCCAAGTCTTGGGGACTTTAACCTACCATCTATCAAAACATGAATTAATTCAAAGCTCTAAGGACTTTAACTTATGGTCTAATTAAGGCATAAATCATTTCACACATTGGGAACTTTAATCCAATGTCTAACAAAGACATAAATCAGTTCAAAGCTTGGGGACTTCAACCCATTGTCTATCAAAGACATACATCAAAGTAAGAAGATTAACACATACCTCCTATACAAGCCTCTGGAATGCAAAATAAATGCGGGTAATTATACTTCATTTCCTCTTCCAACTCCCAAGTATCTTCCTTGGACTTTTTGTTCCTCCATAAAACCTTCACCGAAGCCACCTCTTTCTTTCACAAATGGTAAACTTGCCAATTTAAGATCCTCATCGGGACCTTATCATGGGACAAAGAGTCTGAGATATCAATATCTTCCGAGGGAACAACCAAGGAAGGATCACCCATGCATTTCCACACCATAGAGACCTGGAAAATCAGGTGATTAAAGTCCATAATAGAAGGCAACTACAACTCATAGGCAATATTTCCAACCCTCTTAATAATCAAATAGGGACTGATATATCGGGGACTAAGCTTCCCCTTTTCCCTAACTGCATTACTTCCTTCATGGGAGATAACTTTCAAGAATACCCAATTACCCATATTACATTCTAAGTCCCTATGCCTCATATCCGCATAGGACTTTTGGCTACTTTGAGTGGTTTTTAATCTATCATGAACCACTTTCACCTTCTCTAAGGCTTGGTTGACTAAATTAGGGCCAAGCAACTTACCCTCGCCAACTTTGTACCACCCAATAGGAGATTGATATCTCTTATCATACAATGCTTCAAAAGGCACCATGCCAATACTAGAGTGATAACTATTATTACAGGCAAACTCAATCAAAGGTAAGTGGTCATACCAACTACCACCATAATCAATCACATAAGCCAGCAACATATCCTCTAATGTTTGGATGTTCTCTCCATTTTCCCATCCATTTGAGGATGGAATGAGGTACTAGGGCACACCTTAGTTACCAAACCTTTTTGGAACGACTTACAAAAGTGGGATGAAAATAGAGAACCATGATTTGAGACAATAGACATTGAAGCACTGTGCAACTTCATAATCTTCACCAAATACAACTTAGCATAATCTTCCACCGAGAAATTAGTTCTTATGAGAAAAAAAAAGGGCGGACTTGGTCATTCTATCAATGATGACCCAAATGGAATCACATTGATTCCGAGACCTAAGAATACTAGTTATGAAATCCATATTAACTGTCTCCTACTTCCACTCAAGACAGACGATCTTTGGGTATATACCACTAGGCCTCATGTGCTTAACTTTCACTTGTTGACACACCAAACATTTAGCCCCATAGCTAGCTACGTCATGCTTCATATTATTTGAGCAATAAAACTCTCTAAGGTCATGATACATCTTGGTAGAATTGGGATAAGTAGTATAACGGGCTCCATTAGCCTCGGTCATGACCTTTTCCATTAATCCATTAATGTCGGAAACGCATAGCCTACCTTGGTACCTCAAGATACTATCACCATAAATCACAAAGTCCACAACTTTATTTTTACCCACATTACTCTTGATCTTCATCAAGTCCGGGTCTAATACTTGCTTCTCCTTTATCTCAACAAGAAGAGACAATTGAGATACCAGATACATAAACATACCACCATCCTCAGAGTCTGCAAGTTGAACACTAAGATTTTCCAAACGGTCAACATCCCTCACCAATTCTGACTTATCCTCGTCCATATGGGCCAAACTTCCCATGGAAAATCTACTAAGAGCATTGGGGACTACATTCGCCTTACCGGGATGGTAATAAAGACTTATATCATAGCCTTTCAATAGCTCAAGCCATCCTATTTTCTAGAGATTTAACTCTTCTTGAGTAAACACATATTAAAGGCTCTTATGATCGAAAAGGACGTCTACATAAACACCACAAAAATAATGCCGCCAAATCTTCAAAGAAAAGATCACGGCTAATAACACTAAGTAATGGGTGGGGTAGTTCTTTTCATGAACTTTCAATTGCCTAGAAGCATAGGCCACAACCCTACCATGTTACATCAATGTGAAACCAATACTGACACGAGAAGCATCACAATACACCATAAAAACATTACTACCTTTGGGCAAGTTCAAAATCCGAGTCGAAGCTACTATATCTTTCAAATTCTCAAAACTACCCTTACACACATCGGACCATAAGATTTGGACCTTTTTTTTGGTCAACGGGGTAGCAATAGTGGAAAAACTCTCCATAAACCTTCTATAATAACTGGCTAGACCAAAGAAGCTCCAAATATTCGTTGGAGTTGTAGGTCTAGGCCACTTCATAAATGCCATAACCTAATAATCCCTTCACTAGAGATGACATGACCGAGAAAAGCTACGACTTTCAACCAAAAATTGCACTTGGAGAACTTAGCATAAAATGATGATCCTTCAAAGTTCACAACCCAGCGTGGAGGTGATCTACATGATCCACCTCACTCTTATAATACACTAAGATATCATCAATCAAGACAATGACAAACATGTCCAAGTACGGATGAAAGATCCTATTCATCAAATCCATCAATACCGCTGGGGCATTGGTCAATCCAAAGGACCTGATAAGAAACTCATAGTGACCATATCGGATTTTAAATGCAGTCTTAGAGATATACACATCCATAATCTTAAGCTTATGATACCCCAATCTAAGATCAATCTTAGAGAAACACTTCACACCCTTAAGTTGATCAAACAAATCTTTGATCCTAGGAAGAGGATATTTTTTCTTTATGGTCACTTTGTTCAACTGATTATAATCAATGCACAAATGAAGGGAACCATTATTTTTGTGCAGGAACAACACGAGAGCACCCGATAGAGACCTGCTAGGGTAGATAAAACCTTTATCTAAAAGGTATTTCAATTGCTTCTTAAGCTCTTTTAGCTCCGATGGAGCCATTTTATAAGGAGGGATAGAAATCAAACGAGTGTGCAAAATAAGATCCCTAAAATCAATTTAACTATTGGGTGGAACACTGAGAAGATCATCGAGAAACACCTCAGGAAACTCATTAACCATGGGAATGGATTCTATGGAAAGCTCTTTCGTGTTAGAATCTTTAACTTGGACCACATGATATAAACACCCCTTTGCAATCAAATTTTTAGCTTTAAGATACGAAATGACTCTTTCCTTAGGAACTAGAGAACCATTTTCCCATACAATGTCTGGCTCATTAAGGAGTTTGAACATGACCTTATAGGTATGATAATCTAAAGTAGCATAACAAGAGTGAAATCAATCCATCCCCCAAATGACATCAAAATCTACCATGTCTAACTCTATCAAGTCAACAAAAGGATATCTTCTAGTAACAGATACCACACACCTTCTATAGACCCCGTGAACAACAACCGAGTCTCCTACTAGGGTAGAAATAGAAAAAGAAACCAACAAACTCTTGGGACCTAAACAAAGATGCACAGCCATATACAGGGTTATATAGGAAAGAGTAGACCCTGGATCAAGCAAACAATACACATCACGGGATAAAACTCTAAACATACCTATGAAAACATTAGGAGATGACTCAGAATCTTGGAGAGTAGCAAGTGCATGCAAGCGGTTTCAGCCAATGCTAGTGCCAGAAATAAAAGTAGAAGGAGACATAGCACCCTTTGATAAGGGAAAAGATAGAGTAGCAATAGGGGCCTTGTTGTCCCAAGAAGTTTTTAGAGAAGGGAAATCACGCTGTATGTGCCCAACATAACTACAATGAAAACTCTAATTTTTCCTCTTCCCATAATGACTAAAATAATTCTGACCATAAAATCTATAAAGAGGGTGGGGGTAGCTAACTGAGCAGCACTAGTCTGGAATTGGGTACCTTGTGCTCAGGACTTATCACTGAGCAGAGATTGACAACTACCCAAAAACTTTGAGTAAGGAGAGCGAACACTATCTAAGGATAACAAAACTGAACTCCCCTACTTCTTTCGTGGCCACTTGCAACCATCTTCACCACTAATCTCAGAAAGCCTAAACTTCTTGCTTTGCCTCTCACTACACTCAATTTGCTTCTTTTTCTCATCCTCTACTTATTGCATATACATAATAAATCTAGCAATATCTATGTTCTTAATCAACAAAACTACATTGTTCTTGAGAACTAACTCACGGTACAATCCCGAGACAAACTTACACATACTAGCCCTCATGCTAGAAACCATCTTGAGAGAAACCTTGACAATTAATGTAATTTCAATGCATACTCTTGAATGGACATCCTCCCTTACTTTAAGTTCACAAACTCTTTCGCCTTAGCCTTCCTAAAATCTTGAGGAAGAAAATGGTCTATGAAAGCCATAGAGAAATCCATCCATGAAGTCGGACTAGCATTAACACCTCTAGACAACTCCCACACTTTGTACCATTGGTATGATACATCTTTCAATTGATAGGAAGAAAGCTTAATACCCTCAATTTTTAAAGCATGTATTATTCAAAGAATTTTCTCCATTTTATCTTGAAGACTTAAGGATCTTCCTTAACTCTTGTACCCATGAACATAGGAGGGCTTAACCTCATAAATTGGCTAATTCTTGGTTCCTCAGAAAAAAGCTATTCGGAGTACCACACTCCAATTAAAAGGCTACCAATTAAGTCAAGAGGTTGATAGAGCGATGAAAATCTACATTACAAGGATTCCCTTGAAGGGACTTAGGACGAGAGTCACTCTCATAAGTATGGTTAGTGAGTGGAATCCCATGGGGGTGGCTAAATGTCGTGGCCCTAGCCCCGGTTTGAACTCTAGAAGTTGGACGAGCTTCATCCATAAGATCCTCAGTTATGGTCGAAGTGTTTACCTGAGTCTTGTATCTCCTTAGAGGCATGATCGGAAAGATAGCAAATGAAATTAGGGGAATCCAAAACCTTTGACTTTATAGCTTGAAATTGGAACACAAGGAAGGTAACATTTCCTAAAATGTCTCATAGCTTCTCTTTTATAAGTATGGTGCACTACATAAGCATAAAGTAGGCTCTACTTGACATGACATTTTGAACATCCAACTGACCATGAACCTTGGCTCTATACCAACTTGACATAACCCGAACCCTAGGATATGTTGCATGGGAACCCCAAGCTTAAATGAATTGGAGGTCACCCCAATAACCCAACCCAACATCTCATATTACAATAGGAGTCGAAGGAACTCCAATTCACAAGTTAAGATTGCAAAAATAATATCATAAGTGATCATTAGATTCATAATAACTAACTAATACCCAAGTTCACAGTTGTTTAGAATGCCTCTATACAACACTAAAGTCAATGAATGTATATGTCAAAATAAGCCCCCGATAATAGCCAAACCAAGACTTAAAGAGACCAAGTCTAAAGATAAGAGACCAAAAGGTGCATGTCTTCCGAAGTAAGAAAGCTCACCACTTTATGTCAATCACTAACCGCTTCAATCAACTAATCACTATGCGGGAAGATAAGAAGATGCTCCATACCCTATATCGTGTAGGGACATAGCATTCAGAGACGGTTAGTAGTTTGAATACGTCATGACCCAAGGCTATCCCTAAGTGGTAACAATGGTACCTACGGTCATAAGTGACTACAAGCTAACCCATGACTGGTACCTGTTGTGAGTACTGAATTAAAATGAATATAACATATTTATAAAAGATAAACTAAAAATGGAATGTAAATCTGAATACTAAAATAACAAATCAATCATAAGTCTAAAACATCTAATAAAAACAAAAAGTAATTGACTGTCTGTTTAACTGACTATCTAAACATATGAAAGCCTTTAAACTAACTGAGAAGTCAATGGAAAAAACCCCCAACTAACTCTGACTGGCTGAATAAAATAACGTATTAAAATAGTTGAATAATCATAACACATCCTCGATGGATGAGGACTCACCGCTATTGTTACTGGACTTGCACTAAATTGTCTAACTACAGTCGGGAAACTATTGATCCAAGCCTATGATATAAGACATCATAGCATAAAGAAGAGTATGCGGTCAATACTTTGAATGTACTGGTATATGAGATGAGGTTAGGATAATGTTGATGGGGTACTATGCATATGAAATAAGGAAAAATTGAATCGCATGAGATAACTAAACATAAATGCATGAAAATTGTGATATCTGAGAATGCAAGACCAAGCATAAATCTATAATCTGAAACGAGTCTAAAATATAAAAGATTGTAAACTGTATAACTAAATAATGGAAAGTCTGCACACTTGGTCAAGCAAACCTAAAATAAAACTATACTAAATATTATATTAAGACTGTGGGAGGTATCATCTAATCGACATGCCGCAATCTAAGCTAATCGGGGTCCATCCTGTAACCCCAATTGTAAGGGTGTCAGTACCATGCCACGGTACTAACACTGATTGTGTGGATCCAAAATATATTATCCTTAAGGACTAGGGAGTCATTCCTAAACTGGTGGGTGACCCCTAAGAGAGTTTTATTTCTTAACTAGTAGGTGACATCTCATAATCCTACACTAGATACATAGTTCTGGAACTTAGGAACAGCTACTAAGGACCTAATCCTAACTAGCAAGTGAGCCCCCATCCCTAGGTTTTCTCGGTGCTAAATCTTACTCCCATCTGAACTGATTTTGGTACTAAAATAAACTAAAATTAATTGAATGATATTACATAATTGATAGTGCTCATCATGAAAATGAATGTTTGGGTATACTGATAAGATTCATGGATTAACTGTCTAAGTATTTGAAAAACTAAATTCATGTAAATCACATAGGTATCGGGTGTTCATAACTCACCAGCACTGAAAGGAATCAAAAATTGTGCCATATCAAAGCATTAAAACCATAGTAGGGGATTATTGTGCAAAACCCAACACAGGCATTTCATCAAACACATGAGAGTCATGAACTTAAGCATGGGAATAAGTAAGGCATGTGAGAATAACATGATTACAAGTGTAAAATCATAACTTAGGGTTTAACATGAATATTTAAATATTCAAAAGCATGTAATGGCTCATTCCACTTGAAAATGCTCATAACGTAACTTGTAATTGAATTAATAAGAGATTCATGGAGATAATTCAACTTAAATATGTAAAACTCAAAATTTAAAAACCTAAAAGGGATTCTTGGACTCTGTGGGTGAAAGAAATCCATGAATGAACATCACACATACCTCAATAGATGAATTCGTGAAGTTTCTGAGGAATTTCTTAAGATTTGGAGCTTAAATTCCTTGATTGCTTGATAATGGTTTAGGTTTGTTCTTGAGGTAGAAAAGGGACTTCTTGAGAGTTCTTATGTATAAAGGGGTAAATAATGTTCCTTAGGGACTTAATTTCTTGATATGGATGAGTTTGGGTGAGGGAAAATGACCCAAATGCCCTTAATTAATAAGGAACAAAAGGCTAAACAGGTGAGAGAAGGCATGTCACGATTTCCAGTGCGGTGCAATGGAGGAGGCATTACAGGATCATCTTAGCACTTCTAGTCTTTTGGATTTCCAAACATGCCCTTATGCTCATCCAAAAATTCTGAAACTCACCTAAGATGTACTTTGAACAACGCCAATCATAAATCTACTTAAAAATCAACATTCTGAGGTTGGGAAGATCAAAAATAAAATCATCAAAATTTAGGGCATTGGAAATTACTAAGTCCCAACACTTAGTGAAATTTCTAAGTCTTGAACTCCCTTCTTTAACATGAAATCGTGTGTTGAGATGAGCTAAGACTTTTATAGGGTATTATAGTATCTGCCTGTTAGAAACATTCATCCTTGAATTAGGCTGGTTAGATGAGAAGACTAGGGTAACTAAGATCATAAACTGAACATGCATGACTGAAAAGATGATTGCATAACTGAGTCTGAAACCTAATACATAAACTGAATATAATGTATGTAATGACATGAAATGGATTACATAGCTAAAACTTAGAACGAAAAAGAGTCAATATAAGGAAAATTATTACCATAAGCTAAATCTGAGTTTGTGAAGAAAAGATGAGGGTACTTAGTTCGCATATCTGCTTCTTGTTCACAAGCAGCTCCCTCAACGAACTGATTTTGCCAAAGAACTTTGACTAAGAAAACTTCTTTGCTCCTTAGTCTACGAATCTGACGATCAAGGATCTCAACTCAGATTTCTTTAAAGGAAAGGTTATCTGGAACATCTATGCTTTCTAAAGGAACTACTACAGCTGATTCACCAATACACTTCTTCAACATGGAAACATGAAATACTGGATGGACTGATGCCAAATCTGTAGGTAACTCTAACTTATAGGCTCTCTTTCTAAAATGACTCAAGATCCTATGTGGGCTAATATATCGAGAACTGAGTTTCCCCTTCTTGCCTAATATCTTCACTCCCTTCATGGGCAATATTTTTAGACAAACTAAATCACCAACCTCAAACTCAAGATCTCTTCTCCTCACATCCGCATAGGATTTCTAATGACTTTGGGCTGTCTTCAACCTCTCCTAAATTAGCTGAACTTTTTCCATTGCATCAAACATTAAATCAAGCCCTAAAAAAGTAGTTTCACCTACTTCAAACTAACCACTAGGAGGCCTATATCTCCTACCGTAAAGAGCCTAAAAAAGCCATCTGAATACTTGAGTGATAGCAATTGTTATAGGCAAACTTAACTAAAGGTAAGTGATCATCCTAACTACCTTTAAAATCAATAGCACATGCTCTCAGCATATCTTCTAAGGTCTGAATGGTTCTCTCTGCCTAATCATCTATCTGAGGATGAAAAGATATACTGAGAAGAAATTGGGTACAAAGGCCTTTTTGAAAAGCCTTTTAAAAGTGAGAGGTAAATTGGGTGCCTCTATCTAATATAATAGATAATTAAATACCATGCAACTTAACAAACTCCCTGAGATAGAGCCTGGCATAATCCTTAGTTGAGTACGAAGTATGAACTTGAAAAAAATGTATTGATTTGGTCATTCTATCAATAACGACCCATACCAAATCATGCTGATGATGTGTATGTGGAAAACGTATCACAAAATATATGTTCACTACTTCCCACTTCTAAGTAGGGATACTAAACTCCTGTAATATTCCACTAGGCCTTTGGTGTTCAACCTTAACCTACTGACAATTACAACACTTAGCTAGAAATTCTACAATATCTCTCTTCATACCTCTCCACCAATAGATTTTCCATAAGTCATGGTACATCATAGTAGCTCCTGGGTGAATAAAGTACTGCCACCATATGCTTCTGCTAAGATCCACTACCTTAGATCATCCATACACGGAACACAGCCTTTCTTATCAATGCAATACACTATATCCTACTTGGAAGAAAACCTCTATCTTCTAATCTCTAACTAATTCCTTCAAGTTAACCAAAATAAGGTCTATGTATTTCGTTTCTTTCACTTATGAAACCAACAAAGATTCCAAACTATTCTGAACCCATACGCTACCTTCAGCTGAATCAACCAACCAGCTACATAATCTAGCAAGTTGATATACCTCACTGATTAACTTCTTCTTATCCTCCTCAACATGAGCAACACTACCCATAGACACCCTGCTTAGGGAATCTACCACTATAGTATCCTTTCTCGGATGATACAATACACTTATATCATAATCTTTCAACAACTCAAGCCACCTTCTCTAATGAAGATTTAAATCTTTTTTTGAGAACACATGCTGTAAAATTTTGTTATTTGTGAACACATCAACATGAACCCCATAAAGATAATGTCTCCATATCATCACAGCAAACACAACAGCTGCCAACTCAAGATCATGAGTAGGATAATTTTTTTTATGGGCTTAAGCTGTCTAGAGGCATAGGCTATGACCTTACATATTTGTATTAGTACAAAACCAAAACCAACTCTCGAAGCATCACAGTAAACTACAAATCCATTTGAACCATCTGGCAAAATCAATACGAGAGCAGAATTAAGTCAAGTCTTCAACTCTTAATAACTCTTCTCGCAAGAATCTGACCACTAAAACTTGACTTTCTTCTGAGTCAGTTGATACATGGGGGACAAAATAGAAGAAAACCCTTCAATAAACCATCTAAAATAGCTAGCCAAACCATCTTCAGTACTTCAGTCTTTTGTGAGGGTCAACTCGAATGCCATCACCAAAAATAATATGGCCAAGGAAAGCTACTGATCTTAGCCAAAGTATGCACTTACTAAATTTGGCGAACAACTAATGAGCTCTAAGGGTCTACAATACGATTCTGAGATGGTCTGCATGATCATTTTCACTATGGGAATAGACAAGAATATCATTAATGAAGACTATGATGACATGTCCAAGTACTGCTTGAACACTCTGTTCATCATATCTATGAAAGCTATAAAGGCATTCATTATTCCAAAGGACATAACTAAGAATTCAAAGCAACCATACCAAGTTCTAAAGGCTATCTTTAGAATGTCACATACTCTGACTCTAAGATGATGATAGTCGTATCTGAGTTCTATCTTAGAGAAATAACTAGCACCCTAAAGTTATTCTAACAAGTTTTCAATCCTGGGGAGTGGATAATTTTTTTTACTGTGACTTTATTCAAATGATGGCAATGATGCACATTCTGAGAGAACCATCTTTCTTACGCACGAAAAAGACTGTTGCTCTCCATGGGGAAACACTGGGCCAAATGAATCCCTTATCTCAGAGATATTTCAACTGTTCTTTCAACTACTTAAACTCACTTAAATCTTTTAGGTAAGGTGGAATAGAAATAGGTTGGGTATCTAGATGGAGATCTATTTCGAATTCAATTTCCCTTTTGGGAGGAACTCCGGGAAGGTTTTCACAGAAAACACCATGAAATTCCCTAACTACTTAAACTGACTCGAGACTAGGAGTCTCAGAACTAGAGTCTTTAACTCAGATAAGATGGCACATACACCACTTAGATATCATTTTCCTTACTTTAAGATAAAAAACAATTTGACCTCTAAACACTGAGGTACTACCCTTCCACTCAATAGCTGGTTCATTGGGAAACTAAAACTGAAATTGAACAACTCTATTTCTGCAATCAACTGAGGCATAACATGAGAGGAGCCAATTCATACCGAGAATGACATTAAACTTAGTCATCTCTAATTCCACAAGGTCAACTAAAGTAACTCTCTAGGACACTATAACCGGGTAGTTCTTGTATACCCGTCTATCTATAATAGAGTTACCTACTAGAGTAGACATTGAGAAGGGTTCTACTAATAATTCAAGAGTGACACCAAAATTGACTTCTATATAAGGAGTTACATAGGAGAGTGAAGCTCTAGGATCTAATAAAGCATAAATATGGAGATGAAATACTTGCAACGTACTCGTAACCATATCAAGAGAACTTTGTTGATCCTATCAAGACTAGAGTTCATACAATCTATTCTGGCGCTGACCATTGGTGGAACTAGAAGTGGCTTCCTACTGAGTCAGGTGACCTGCTAGAGCTGATGACAAATTAGACTAACCCTATTGGTGCAAATCCTTTCTCTTCTGAGAAACTATTGGACACTCTCTAACCCTGTGGACTATCTTGCCATACGTAAAACACACGTCAGCATTGGCTCTACACATACCCTAATGATTCCTTCTGCACTTCCCACAGAGCAGATTAGTATGACCACTGTTCATGCTACCCTATGACTTAGAGCTTAGTGCTCAATCCCAACTGTCATTCCTACACTTTGGAACTGGTGAACTAGCTAAAGATGGAGATGGAGCTGATAATTTTTTATGAAACAAAAAATGGTTTCCACCCTCTAACCTTTGCTTAGAAAAGTTAAAACTACCTATTTTATACCTCGTACTTTCTCTTTTTCTTTCTCCTTAAGTTTTTCTTCCTTAATCTGTTGGGCATGAACCATAAGCCTAGATAGGTCCATTTCATTAATCAACACAGTAATCCAATACTCCTAGACCACATTATTAGATGCACCAGATACAAACTTACTTATTTTCGACCATTATCAGCCAGCATTGAAAGAACATACATTGCCAACTTAGTGAACTTAAGTGAGTATTCCTTCACACTCATATTACCTTGCTTTAAATTAATGAACTCCTGCACTTAATCTACCCTCAACTCTAATGGAAATAGCCTATCTATAAAAGTTGTGGAAAACTCCTCCCACTCTACACGCCCTACCTCATTACCCCTATCCTCCTTCTACTTCTTAAACTAGTCGTGAGCTACATCCTACAAGTGATACGTAACTAATTTTGCACTCTCACTCAAAGTGACATCCATAATATCTTTCACCTTCTGAACTATATCAAAAAACTCCTACAGATCCTCCTCGGACTTGGATCTTGAAAACAAAGGGGAATTCATCCGTGTAAAATCCCAAATCCTAGCTGCAGCTGTATTCGCCACTAGATTAGTTGGGGAAATAACCTTCTTATTATTCTGAGCGGATATAAAGTGATTTAAGGAGGTGAAACCAGCTTTGAAACCAGTATGAGAGACATGCTCATTCAAGGGATCTTCCTGAATAGATGGTGGCGCGAGTTGGTTCCCATTCCTTTTTCCATTATGTATATGGGAGTCAATGTCTGTAAATGGAATGAAGGATGAGTTAGAAAGAGAGTTTAAATAGAGCACATGCTCATTCACTTGACATGAATACTGAAAGAAGGGAACTTTTCCAAATACATTTTATAGCCTCTTGTCCATAAGTGTGGAGTTCTTAACACCTATGCACAAGGCTCTACATAACATGACTTTTAGACTCCCTATGATACTTTATAACTCTGAGCTTTGATACCAAGTTTTTTCATGACCTGAGGCTACCCCTGAGTCATAACAATAGTGCCTACAGTATAAGTGACCACAAACTAACCCATGACTGCACTGAATAAAATATGAATATAACACATGTAAGGAAGATAACTTGAAAAGGGAATATAAATTTGAATTCTAAAATAACGAATCAATTATAAGTCTGAACTATCTGATAAAAAATAAAAGTAACTGACTGACTATCTAACTGACTACCTGAATGCTTGAAAGCCTATAAACTGACTAAGGAGTTGATGGGAAAAACCCCCAACTAACTCTAACTGATTGAATAAAATAAAGTACTAAACTAGTTAAATAACCATAACACATCCTTGATGGATAGGGACTCACCACTATAACTATTGGACTTGTACTAAACTGTCTAACTATAGTTGGGACATTATGCAATTGAATCTATGGTATAAAAGATCTTAAGGCAAAGAAGAATATACAGTCTGTACATTGAATGTACTGGTATATGAGATGAGGTTAGGATGATATATATGGGGTATTGTGCATATGAAATAAAGACTAACTGAATGGCATGATGTAACTGAAGATGAATGCATGAAAACTGTGACATCCGAGAATGGAAAACCAAGCATAAATCTATAATCTGACATAAGTCTAAAATCTTAAAGACTGTACACTATATAACTAAATAACTAAAAGTCTGTACACTTGGTCAAGCAAATATGAACTGAAACTCTACTGAGACTATGGAAGGTATCATCTAACTGACATACCCCAATCTGAGCTAATTGAGGTCCAACCTATATGCCCAGTTGAAAGGCTGTCAGTATCATGCCACAATTACTAACACTGGCTATGTGGTTCCACAAATCTGATATCCCAAAGGAGAAGGAAGTCAGTCCTAAACTAGTGGGTGACCCCTAAGAAAGTGTCATTCCTAAAATAGCGGGTGACATCTCATAATCCTATGCTGGCTATGTTGTTCTGGAACTTAGGGATCTCTAATAAGGACCCAGTCCTAACTGGCAGGTGATCCCCCATCCCTAGGTTTGGTCGGTGCTAAATACTACTCCCAGTTGAACTGACATTGGTATTAAAATGAACCAAACTCAACTGAATGTTATTGTATAACTGATAGTCCTTATCATAAATATGAATGACTGGGTATATTGATAAGATTCATGAATTAAATGTCTAAGCTTTTGAAAAGCTGAATTCATGTATGTCACATAGTTATTGGATGTTCATAACCCACCAGCACTGAATAGAATCCACAATTATGCCATATCAAACCTTCAAAACCATAGTAGGGGATTATTGTTCAAAACCCAGCACTTAGACATTTCATCAAACACATGAGAGTCATGAATTAAAGCATGTGAATGAGTAAAGCATATGATAATAACATGATTACAAGACTAAAATTATAACTTAGGGATTTAATGTGAAGATTTCAATATTCAAAACATATAATGGCTCATTCCTCTTGAAAACGCTCATAACATAACTTGTAATTGAATTAAAAGAGATTCATGGAGATAATTCAACTTAAACATGTAAAACTCAAAATTTAAAAACAAAAAAGGGATTATTGGACTCCATGGGTGAAAGGAACCAATGAATTAACATCACACATACCTCACTAGATGAATTCGTGAAGATTCTTGAGAATTTCTTGGGATTTGGAGCTTGAATTCCTTGATTGCTTGAGAATGGTTTAGGTTTCCCTTCTTTCAGTATTCATATTATGTAAGTGAGCATGAGCTCAAGTTACACTCTTGATATAATCCTTTTCTTACTTCCATTTATAGAACATACCTTCCAAAAAGAACAATGGAAGGAGAACAGGAAATCATCCAGCACCTCCGCCCGTCCAGCTAGATCCCCTGGATGAGCATGTTTCCCACACAGAATTCAAAGTATCTTTCACCACTCTAGCTCTTTCTTTGGAAACCAAAAATGAATGCCCAGCTGCCATTCTGGCCAACCCAGTGGCCAATACTGCTGCAGCTAGAATTTAGGATTCACCCAAATAAACTCTCCAGCATTTACCGGGTCTAAGTCAGATGAGAACCCACAGGAATTCCTTGATCAAGAGCAAAAAGTCATTGATATTATGGGGGTGATAGCTAGTGAGAGTGATGAATTGACCGCATATCAGTTACAGGATGTGGCTCACTTATTTTTCAAGCAGTGAAAGGCAGAGAGGGTCACAGATACAGGGCCCATTTAATGGAAGGACTTTACCACTGATTTTCTAGATAGATTCTTCCCACTAGAGTTTAGGGAAGTGGAGGTTTTGGAGTTTATTAATCAGAAGTAGGGCAACATAATAGTGAAAGAGTATTCTCTGAAGTTTACTCAATTATCCAAATATTCCCCTCATGTGTTAGTAGATAGCAGATCTAAGGTGAGTAATTTTGTGTCTGGCGTGTCTAACACTATTACCAAGGAGTGTAGGACTGCAATGCTGATTAAGGATATGGACATATCCAGGCTCATGGTTCATGCCCAGCACTCAGCCTAAGTCAGAGGGTGGGATTCATTCTTAGTTCTACCCAAAATCTTTAGTTTTAGCTCAATCCTCAGCCAATGTTCTAGTGCCAAAATTCAGAGACAGCAATAAAGATATGCACCAGGCCCTAAACCTCAGGTTAGTGTTAGTAGTGCCCGAATGAATCCTTTTTGCCAGAAGTATGGCAAAAACCACCAGGGTGTCTATAGGGCTGGAAGTGATATATGTTTTGTATATGGCAAGTCAGGTGACAGGGTCAGAGAGTGTCCTTAGGTAGTTTTGCAGAGTCAGCATAATCGTCCTTCAACTCAGTTCGGTCGTCTGAATCAGCAGGGTGCCGCTTCCAGTATTACCAGTGGGCAACGCCAAAAAATGCTTTATACACTTCAGTCCCGACATGATTAGGAAAATTTTCCTAATGTGGTCACTGGTACATTACAAGTTTATCAGTTGCACATTTATGCTTCTCTAGATCCAGGAGCTTTATTTTTTTTTTGTAACTTCTTATATATCTGTTGACTTCAGAGTCATTCCTGAAATCGTAGTAGATCCCTTCTCAGTCTCTACCTCAGTGGGTAAATATATCATAGTCCGATGGGTATACAGGAACTATTCGGTTAAGGTATCTCAGGTAGTCACTTCAGCAGACTTAGTAAAATTAGAGAAGACCAATTTTGATGTCATTCTCGATATGGATTGGATTTATTCATACTATGCTTTAGTTGACTACAGAAATAGAGTTGTCAATTTTCAGTTTTCGTATGAACCTATCCTTGAGTGGAGGGGTAGTACTTCAGCACATAGGGGTCAACTTGTTTCTTACCTTAGGGCAAGGAAAATGATATCTAAGGGGTGTGTTTATCATCTAGTTTGAGTTAAATACTCTAGTTCAGATACTCCTATTCTTGAGTCAGTTCCAGTAGCATGTGTATTCCCAGATGTGTTTCTCTAAGATCTTCCAGGAGTCCCTCCAGAGTAGGAAATTAATTTCAAAATAGACCTTCTTTCAGATATTCAGCCTATCTCTATTCTGCTATACAGAATGACCCCAACAGAACTTAAAAAGTTAAAAGAACAATTGAAGGATCTACTAGATAAGGGATTTATTAGACCCAGTATCCCCTTGGGGTGCACTAGTTCTATTTGTGCATATGAAAGATAGCTCTCTTATAACGTATATAGACTATCGTCAGTTAAATAAAGTCACAGTCAAGAAAAAATATCCACTTCCCAGAATCGATGACTTGTTTGACTAACTTCAGAGTGCCAGTTACTTTTCTAATATAGACCTCAAATCAGGCTATCACCATCTCAGAGTCAGAGAACGTGACTTTCAAAAAATAGCTTTCAGAACTAGTATGGTTACTTCAAATTCTTAGTAATGTCATTTGGGGTTACCAATGCTCCAGCAACCTTCATAGACTTGATGAACCGTCTGTCCAAGAAGTACTTGGACATGTTTGTTATATTCTTCATTGATGACATTCTTATCTACTCCCGCGGTGATCATGATCATATAGAACATCTTAGAATAGTATTACAAACTCTTAGAACCTATTAGTTGTTCTCCAAATTCAATAAATGCAAATTTTGGCTAAGGTCAGTATCTTTCCTTGTCATATTATTTTTGATGATGGCATTAGTGTTTATTCTTAAAAGACCAAAGTAGTGAGAAACTATCTTAGACCCATCCCTCCATCAGATATCAGGAGTTTCTTAGGTTTGGATGGCTATTACCGATATTTTTTGAAGGATTTTTATTAATTTCATCCCCCATGTTAGATTGACTCAGAAAAAGGTCAAGTTCCAGTGGTCAGATTCTTCTGAGAAGAGCTTTCAGGAGTTAAAAACTCAACTCACTACATCCCCAGTTTTGACTTTACCAGATTGCTCAGACGGGTTTGTGATATATTGTGATGCTTATAAAGGTTGTTTGGGGTGTGTTTTGATATATAGAGGTAAGGTCATAGCCTATGCCTCTAGATAGTTTAAGCCTCATGAAAGGAATTACCCAACTCATAATCTTGCATTAGCAGCTGTTGTATTTGCCTTAATGATTTGGAGTAATTATTTGTATGGGGTTCATGTAGATGTGTTCACAGACCATAAAAGCCTACAGTATGAGTTTTCTCAGAAAGATCTGAACTACGTTAGAGAAGGTGGTTGGAGTTGTTGAAACACTATGACATGGGCATCCTATATCATTCAGGCAAAGCCAATGTAGTGGTTGATGATCTTGGTAGGATGTCTATGGGTAGTGTTGCTCACGTGGATGATGGTAAGAAGTATTAGTTCAAGAAATTCATCAGCTTTCCCGACTAGGTGTCTGCTTAGTCGATTTAGAAGAAAGTAGTGTGTGCATTCAGAATAGTTCAGAATCATCTCTGGTTTCCAAAGTGAAGGAAAAGAAAGACAAACATCCCACTTTAGTCAAGTTGAAAGAGATAGTCAGAGATCAGAGAGTAGAAGTTTTCTTCCAAGGGGAAGATAGTATGTTGCATTGCCAGAATCGTCTATGCATGCCAGGTGTAGATGACTTGAGACAAAGAATTATTGTAGAAGTGTATAGTACGCGTTACTCTATTTATCCAGGGGCTACTAAGATGTACCATAATTTTTGGGAGATCTATTAGTGGAGTAGGATGAAGAGGGACATTCCAGAGTTAGTAGCTAAGTGCTCTATGTGTCATTAGGTTAAGATTAAGCATCAAAAGACCACTGAACTATACAAGAGTTCAGTGTTCCCACACGGAAGTGAGAGGAAGTGAACATGGACTTTGTAATGGATTTGCCCTATACTCATCGTCAAAATGATTCCATTTGGGTCGTTATTGATAGGATGACAAATCAGCTCACTTTTTGCCAGTTCATACCTCTTATTTAGCCGAGTACTGCTCCAAAATCTATGTCCGAGAGTTGGTCAAATTGTATGAAATCCCAGTATCTATTATTTTGAATAGAGGTACCCAATTTACCTCTTATTTCTAGAAAGCCTTCCAAAAGGGTCTTGGTACCAAAGGTCACCTCAGTAAAACCTTCCACTCTTAGACAGATGGTCAAGTAGAAAGGACCATTTATACTTTGGAAGATATGTTAATGCCATGTTCCATTGACTTTAAGGGTAGGTTGGATGACCACTTTCTGTTGATTGAGTTCGCATGTAATAACAGTTATCATTCCATTATCCAGATGGCTCTATTTTAGGTGCTCTATAGAAGGAGATGTAGATCCCCCATTAGTTGGTTTGAAGTGGTGAAGCAGTAGTGGTAAAGCCTGACATGCTATTCGATGCCTTAGAAAAAGTTTAGTTGCTCAGGAAAAGGCTTAAGATAGCTCAGAGTCGACAGAAAGTGTATGCAGATATATAGACAACGTATCCTTCCGTCTTCTCTACAAACTCAGAATCAGCTCAAGGTAATAGTTTTTCTTAAATTTACTCAGTTCCATGCTTAGATTACCCTAACAATTCCTCATCGATTCAGTTGCATAGTATTCTCATATCATGCATACCTTCATGAAATAGCTCAGTCATGTGTCATGTTTTCTGAACTCATTCATGCTTCAGTTATGCAAGTTTAGTATGATAACTCAGTATACCAGTACTTTCAGTCACATATCATGCTTCAGTTGTGCATGTTCAGTATATATATAAATTTAGTCTATCAGTATTCACAGTTTAGTTAGTCTCATTCAAGGATGAATATTCTCAAGGGGGAGATATTATAAGACCCCGCAAAATCCTAAGCTTAACTCAGTCTGTTAACTCTTAAAAGAGGTCCTAGACTTTGAAATTTCAGCTAAATGTTTATACTTATAGTTTATTTTAGCCTTCATAAGTTGGCGATCCTATTTTATGACCCTTATGACCCTAAAATGTCGATCCTTGGATTGAATCATGATCAGGTGTGTCAACGGGTCTCTCCGGGTGAGTTTTGAATTTTTTTGGACTTAATTTCAATCATATTCAGGTGACTAAAATAGTGGGTTGACATAATATCGAAACGTCACATCGCCCATCGTGTCGACAAATAATTTTTCGCCTAGCTTTTAGAGCAATTCCAGTGAACCAACGCAGACTCGATATAGAGCAATGGTAATCGTGTTGATACCATCAACGTGGTGCATCAGTGTACGAATCACTGGGCATGCTTTTCAGTAATTAAATCAGCATCCAGAGGGGTATTTGGGACATTTTGCCCACTTCTATTTAGCCCAAAAACACGAGATTAAACCCCTCAATAGGCTAAAATACTCTCATTGTTCACTAAAATTCTCTCAAGAACAAACCCTAGTCCATCAAGTCAAGATCAAGATCCAATAAATACACCATCAATTTTCATTAATTCAAGTATCAAGTTATGTTAGGCGTTCATCCAAGGGTTTCCTTCCACCCTTGGAGTTCAAGAACCTTTTTAAAATTACAAGTTGATTTCTTTCATAAATTTCATGTTGAATTTGATTGTATTCATGATTATGATGTAGTTGGGTTTATAATCCATGATTAATTACAAGTTTATTGAGAAACAAATAGCATGTGTGTGCTTTTATGTGGTTTCATGTTAAAAGCCCTTGAATTTGTGAGTTTAGGACTTTAATCATGATGCTTGCATTTTATAGTATTGTCATGTGTATAAATTATGCTTCTCAAGTTTTTGATGAATTGGTCATGTGAGTCGAATAATGAAATCATATCATGTTAGCATGTATACAAGTTCATGCCATGCAAGTGTTTGCTAAAATGCCTCAATTAATGAATTGTGATAACGTGTCTAGCTATCATACTTTCAAGATTGTGCTATGTTTTACAATTTACGCAATTGATTCCTACGGGTATCTAATACCCGACAATCTAGCTATTTACCTAGATTTACAGTAGTTTCAGAATAGTCTCAGTGATGCCACGTCCAGTAGTACTCAGATAGATAATAGACTTGGTATATTCAGCCAGTTACCAGAACTTAGAGTATTTAGTCAGTTATTAAAACTTAGTGAACTCGGTCTGATTCAGATAGATAGCACAATCAGGAATAGTTCAGTCAAGCCCAGTATAGTCTAGAAATTAGTTCAGTGTCTATTCAGTTGGGAGTAGGAATTAGCACCGAGCAAACACAGGAATGGGATCATTCCTTCCAGTAGTGGATTTGACCCTTAGAAGCAATCCCTACATTACAGAACTACGTAGCCAAAGTAGTTGAGATTTCTTCCTGCCAGTCTAGGGTTGACACATCTCGTATGAGTTTTCCTACCAATGAGGGTTGATGAAAGGGCTTAATATTAGAGAGGGTTAACTCACAGCCATTGTTAGTATTCCTTGGCAAGGTGCTAACATCCTTCCAACTGGGCTCACAGGTTAGACCCCAACTCAGTTCATAATCAGGGTATGTTGGTTAAATGAACACTCCCACAGTTTCAATTTTAGACTCAGTATAAAACCTCAGTTCAGTTTTTGAATCAGGACTGTCAAATATAGTCATCAAGCTCAATATAGAACTCAATTCAGTTCTACAAAATTCCAACTCTCAAAACCAGTCTCTCAGTTAACAGTAATACAGTATCAGTAAACTCAAATATCAGTCATTAAATTTTTAGAACTTATTATCCAGTGTTAACAAAATCTCAGTTACAGTATTTGTAGTTATGTGCATAAAATTGTATAATCATTATTTATAGCAGTTTTCGATATACATGTACTCTCATTTAGTTATGTTCATGCCATTCAGTCAGTTATTGTTCATATATATAAAACTATGCATTCAGTCTTACCTTACCTAACATACCAGTACATTCAAAGTACTGATGTATACCTTTCTTTTTTTTATATGATGTCTTATATCATAGGTTCAGATACACGGGCTCCTTACCGTACCTAGAAGCCTAGATTATCAGCAGTATATTTAGTGGTGAGTCCTTATAATTATAGGGCAGAGTATTTTTTCAGTTATCAGTACTATTTACATGTCAGTATTTGATTTAGTTTTGAACCTTATGGTAATTTTCCACCTAATTTCCACATTATACGGTATTATTATTCAATTATTGCAGTAGGTAACAGTCAAGGGTTAGCATATGGTCCTTTGGGATTATAAGAACCAGGTGACATCCGGGGTATAGACTCGAGGCATTACATAGATGATCACCTTCCAAACCCTAGCCCCCAATCTTTCTTCAAGAAGCCTTTAAAGTGTTTAGGAGTGTTTGAGTCTCATAGAATGGATACTTAGGAGGATACAATGCCTTATATAGTGAGAGGGGTTATGGTTTTAGGCAAGATAAATTACCAAAAGGTCCTTAGTTAAAAGCTGAAAAACGACCTCGTACAAAGGTACAACTCCCCCATATGATTCCCTTAGTGATCATACCTAGGGTACAAGTGTTACCCTAACTCATACCTAGGCTTATCCTAGGTTACACACACTATTAAAGGTATGAGTGGTCACTCTTGAGTTATATCGTAAGGGTACGACGCACCCCTAACTCATAAGCTTCACTCGTGACAAAAACAATCCACTTGGTTTAAGTCTCCCCTTTATACAGTTTAGTAGTATACGACTCCTATCCATTGGTTATGCCCAAGGTGGGGTCATGTATTTTAGGAAATAATATGGTACCCTTATGTACTGATCAAGGTACTAAAAGAGAGGGTAAGGTGGGTATGAGTTGTGACCAAGAGAACGACTCATGTCTTTAGTCGTACCCAACTTAGAGGTACAAAAATGGAGTTGTTCCTCAATGGTTCAAGACCTAGGTGTTTCATGTTGTAGGTATTATAGACACTGGAATTCAGATAAAGCAAACTATGAAAATATGGTGGACTACACAATGTAATTCTAGACAAAAATTGATTTTTCAAGCTTTACCTAACATTATTTTGTTGTTTTTATAGAAGAGAATAAACATTGTGATACACGGAGGGACTTATTCTATAACAATCTCTTTTGGGACATCAACAATACAATACAGAAGCTCATTAGACTTAAGTTTAACTATATAGATATTCCTAAAACTTAGCCTCAGATGGTAGCTATTCTTGATGCTTTTAGACCAACCTTTCAGTACAAAGTTGTGTCTTGGATAAATCCGTCTCAAGGTTGGTGGAAGTGTATTACAGATGGAGCATCGAGGGGAAATCGAGGACCTAGTTCTATAGATTTCTGTGTTAGAAACTCTAATGATGATCTGGTAGGTGCTAAGGGTCTGAAGATTGAAGATAGTACTAACATGGTTGTTGAAGCTATAACTATAAGAGATGGTCTGAGGTACTGCAAAGAGAATGGTTTTCTTAGTATCATTATTGAAACAAACTCTTTGGCTATGGTGAACATTTTAAATAGAGTCTGGAAAGTAAATTGTAGTGTGATGCTGGAGATCAACTCCATTAATAGGCTTAGGCATTTACTGACAGTAAGAGCACAAGACTCTGTAAGTAAGAGAAATGCTCTTGCTGATGATTTTTCTAACCTAGTTTTTTATTTTGCAGGTACATACAAATATAAAGCATTCCAGGAAGTTCCTTCTAAAATCAAGAGGTTAATAAATTTAAACAAGCAAAGGACTCCAAACAAGAGAATTAGACAGATTTATGATTAAGTTTTTCTGTATAAATATTCAATTGCTATCTATGTTAATTTAGGATACTAAAGGACTGCTGAAAGAAATTACCAACTAATATATTTGTGATGTCTGAATGATTTTCTATTAGTTAAAAGTACTATCCACCTGGTGAGAGCTTGAGGTGTTGAATATTATAGTTAACTAAGACTCATAAAATATTAGTAGTGACAGTCTTAGTACAGCTTTTAGTATTCATACTTGTTCCACTTAATCAATTTAATTATTTAATCTACGACCTTTGGCTTAAGATGGTGGTATTAATCTTCAAATCCAACCTATTAAAGGAAAGGTTAAAAATTAATGGTTCAAGTGGTTAAGAGAATTACCTTGATAAGGTATTTGATATCTTGTAAGGGATAGATCCAGCAGAAGCTCTAGTTTCAATCCACAAATCTAAATATACCTTAGATTGTTACACATCGAGGTTACATGGGTTTCATAGCAGCTACAAATATATAGAAGATGAATTTAATATACTTGAGAGGTTCTAATTATCAATAGTGGTATCAATTCCTTTTGGGATTCAACCCGTTGATAGTTAGAACTAATCAAGAATGTTAAAGATTCATATTTTTCTTGTTAATAAGAGGTTCCATGGCTGACTGAAGTTGATAGCATCATTAGGAGATCAACTCTGTTAATCTTAAGCATATATTTTTTGAATGATTTTCTTCAGATACTGCGATAAAGATGAAATTACTGAACACCTCACCTTCCACTTTCCTATTTCATCCAGATTTTTTTTCCTTTAGTTTTGTCTTTTCTTAGCTTATTACATTTGTTTTTATTTTGTTGTTTTCAGATTGAGCCTAGGCCTCACCTACTATGTACTTTTTACATTTTCTCTTATTAATAAATTTAGGCTTGTTGTCCTTTTAATTAAAAAAATTATTTACTATTAAAATTTATACAGCTTTTTGAGGTATACTTTCTATTTTAAAAAATCATATCATTTTGATTTTTAGTGTATATTTTGTATTGTACTTTTTTAGATTTGATAAGATTTTCATCTTGTTGAAGATTAAATATTTTTTTTTATAAAATATGATGAACATAAATTATTAAATATTCTCTAGAAACTAAATGTGTTAATATTTGAAAAACTTACAGTGTCAAAATTGCTTAGTATATATTTAAAGAATTACTTCAAATTTATCCTGAAAAACAAGATGTTTTTGTCATTTTCTCTGGATAGTTTTCTTTTTATTTCAAGGAGAAAAACTTAAAATACAAGATTGATTGTTTAATTTAAAGTACATGATTGAACATCAATTTCTTAAAAAATATTTATGGAACATTATAAACTTATACAAAAAGTATTCCAAATTAGTTATTTTATACAACAACAATTATTAGAAATGTTTTTTGAAGTGACAATTAATAACAATATTATCTTATATAGGACTGTAACGATCTTTTCCATTGTTACGAGTAAGCTAGCATGTGAAAATTTGTATTAAGATTTTTCTCGGTTTGAGAGTTGGAAATTTCATGTAAGGCTGGTCTAGAATGAAATCTAAGTGCGGTAGATAAAGGTCATATATTTTGAGTTGATTTCTTCATAGATAAGACAATAAGAAATTTTTAGATATTTTTAAAAAAAATTAAGTGATTTTGGGTGAGTGGAACTCCCTATATTTATGGTAAAAAATTGGTTTAGGATGTAAAAATTTAGGAATGTGTTGTTAAAAGGGAAAAATTGAGAGAAATCCTGAGTTTCTTCCTTGGCCTATCCTCCAATAACAAGTGGTAATCCGTACCACTATGCCAATATTGCAAATTTATTTCCATTATAATGGGAGTCAGCTTGGTCAATCCTACCATAGATGGCAGATCCCGCTATAGCGGGATAGCGGGATAGGGCTATTATAGATGGATATACGCTGATGAGTGCAGAAAAATTTCCTAAAAATATTATTTTCATCCACTTTTATTTTTTATCAATATTCTTTGTAAATGCAAATTAACCCCTTTCATTAACTAGTTTTATGATTACTAACTCATAATATCACTAAATTTTGAGTTTTGGAGAGGACTTAACTTAACCTAACTGAGTTTTCTAGTACAATTAAGCTAATTAGATAAAAAAATGCTTGGATTTTGGTTTGAAGTTGTTAAAATACCCTTGCATGATTATACTTCACTATTAAATACATAAATCTAGTAGAATTTAGGTGGAATGATGATAGAAAACCTTAGAACAGGAGGAATGGTCATAAAATTAACCTTGATATTATAGAATTACGTTGTAATCCTCAAATATACTAGGACATTGTCTGAATTGTAACCATGCTATTATTTTTAGACTACAATCAAGTATAAATTGTATGAAAAGGAAAGACTTAAGTTCAATAGAGTGATACAATATTGGATTGAGGTAGATGATGATTTAATATAGTTGAAACCCAACTTTATTTATGTGTGCTTGTTAATTGTTTCTTCATATATTTGTTAAAATGCATGTTCAAAGAAAGTAAATGATTAATTGATTCCCTAAGTGTTAATCACATTCAATACAGTTATATTAAAAGTTTATTTGATTTTACAAGTGTGATTGTTATTTTTATTATGGGTGTGATTATTGTGATATCTATTATTTATTTTGGCATGGATAGATATTTGGACATCTTTACAAGAATGGTTGATATAAGGTTGGTAGGAACTATATGTATGGAATTTGGTACATAGATAAGAGCTCTTCCCCTACATGTCATGGCTAGAGGGCTAACATAAGACCCTTAGCATGTGTTTATAAGATATTGGTAAATGTGACAGTTCCTTGAGAGAATTGGGTTTATGTGACTTGTTACATTTGGTTTCTTGAGCAAACTGGGATTTATGATTATAACCAATGTTATGGTTGGATTGAATCATTGAGTAGTCAGGTGACATGACCCAAACCAGGGCCTAGTCGTGTCGGGCATCTCAAGTCCGACCCAGACTGGAGTCCGCCCCCAATACCCAACCTTAACCGCCTTATATCCTATGTCGAGTGAATTTTGAACATATAAAAAGATAGAACAATTATAATTTAAAGACATTTAATAAAGCTCAAAACCTTAACTATCTAAACATCCAACTAAGTATCCAAACGGTGTCAGTCCCAAACCAATACCAATGCCAAGGCTGATACCAATATCGACACTGCCCATGACTATAGTAGTCACACAAAGCCTCTAACCAAAAACAAAGAAAATTCTATTGGGACATGCCCCGACCATAGCCAAAACCAAAGTCCAAGAAATAACCAAAAGTATGAAAAGATATCCATAGCATGAAAGGGAGTCTTCCATAGTATGGAAGGTTACCACTTCAGTCTGACATAAATATTTTCCCCGATTCTAATTCATTGAGCAGGATGAGTAGTATGGTAGGTTCCTACATCGCGTGGGGATATAGTGCCTGAAGTTAGCGGGTGAACGCTAACATATACTCAGGAATAAGGATAAAGTAATGCCATTATTCAAAACCAAAGTAAATATACAAAGGTAATCAAATTCATACATACACACACACACACATATATATATATTATGTCGGTAAAGGAAATCCAGTTTACCAGGAATTTAAATCTTTAACCTGGGTGTGCATCTTGACCGTTCTAAAACCACCTATAGGCTATATGGGTTCAGTATTACCCCTTGAATGGGCCCCAGTACGTGTAGCCGTATGAACTGAAGATATCATTAGGGTCGGGGCTTCCCGTGTACCCTTCACTCTCCATGATACATATATACAAGTATAACTTAGGGGATTCATGTGTACCCTACAAGTATATAGTTACTATGACCAACCCTCATGTTGGAAAACATGAGTTTTTAGTGTCGTCCATTGGACTCACACCTTCACAGTTAGCTATCACAACCTGCCATTACTTCCCAATCAAAAACCTTAAGCACATAACCAAACCACCAATTCCAGAAGTGAACTACCAAGGCATTATGAAGTGGTATTGTCATACTGACTATAGCTTGCAAGCAATATCATTAGCTAAGTCTTAGGGGATTCTCATGTACCCCATAAGATGTACAATTAAAACAAGGACATAGCCACCAAGTCCTTCCAAATCCAGTTAAAATCAATCAAACCAATTTTAGTTCCATTACTATATTATGCAATTCAAAGTTTTCAATAATGGTCAAACTACGTGAAAAAATAATTCTCATAAACATTTTAACAAACATGTTGAGGGCATATAGTTTCTAAAACTAAAACCAAGTATCAATTTACCATCCCCATGAAACCATATGTTTCAAACCAACATTATAACATGAAAACCATAAGAAAAAAAAATAGGAAAACATTATCCAACCAAGAATAACTAAAACCCCCAACATATATTTCCAAAGCAAAACATTGTCATAATAACACCATGAAAATCATTCAAATAAACATGATTTTAGTCGAATTAACAATGAGGGATGATTAACATGCCTTAGATAACAAGGAATACAGAGAGAAACCACCCTAGGAAGCCTTAATTGACCACCTTAACGAAACCTTAGCCTTTTCTTGAACTAAGATCTTAAGAGAAGTTCTAGAGCGTTTGATTTAAGAATTGTAGGTTAATAAAGTCCCAAGAGTGTTTTAACTCGTGGGGTCAAAAAATGTTAAGAGAGGAAATGTCCAAAATACCCAACTTAAACTATAAAAATTTTCACAGATGGATAGGTTTGGACTCCTCACTCATAGCCATATAATACGAGTGATACCTTTCACTCATATCTTGATTAGAATTTAGACATCATATTCTATCCAAAATATGACTCCTTATTCTAACTCATATCCTACCCCTACAACTAGTACACTTCAAGTCATATCCTAAGCAGAAACATCTAGGTTAGACACTGGACAACATACAGTTTGGACCCTACTTCTCATATCATGCACATAAGACTCATATGAAGTCTTGCTGTACCTTGGATAGAAAATAACCTAGACCACACTATTTATCATAGGACATTGGATCCTAAGTTTGTAGTACAACATACAACTATTATGCTTGAGTTGTATGTTTCCCAGAGAGTTTAAAAACTCATGAAACTTCTAAGGGTAAGAACTCAGCGTGTTTTATCTGGGCTAAATTTACAAGTTAATATATCTCTTTATTTATCTATTTACTTATGTATTTGAGACATGATTAGAATATTGTTCTTGAGTTATGGTTTGTTGACTTGGATCCTTGTTGGTTGTTATTGTTTTAACTTGAGTTGTTGTCATTTTGACTTATACTTGATTGAATTCGATGGTGTTGTTGAAAAAGGTTAAGTGTTTCAAAATTGAGGTAAAATTACATGGTAGGTGGCCATAGTTGTTCTTGTTTTACTATGTTATGATTGCTTATTCACATTTCTTATTTTGGTTTTGTCGATGACCCTAAAAGTACACTATTATTCTTTTGTACTGATACTATATGGGCTCCTTTATTTTAAGTGCAAAGCATGTTTATGCCAATGCATCGAGACCTCATCTTTAAAGAAGGTCCATTACATCAAGGGTGAGCTATATTTTCTGAGTAGCATGGATCATTTCTTATTTTTCAATTGTTTTTGGTTAAACCTTTTTATCGATATTTATGGTGGTTTAGGTGCAATGACTTTCAGATTTTTGGGGATTATTTAGACTTTTTTTGGTTCCATACTTGATATTATTCTTAGAATGCTTGAGACACTGCTCATTTAAGAAAGTAAGTATTTTGGAGAAGAACTTAGCATCCTAGAACTGATCAAACAAATCATCTGTCCTAGGAAGTGGATACTTATTCTTTATTATTTCCTTGTTCAACTGTTGGTAATCAATATAAATTTGAAGGGAACTATCGTTCTTACACATGAATAACACCAGTTCACCCCATGGAGACACACTAGGATGGATGAAACCCTTGTCTAAAAGATCCTTGAGTTGCTCCTTAAGCTCCTTCAACTCAACTGGAGTCATTCTTTACGGGGGAATAGAAATTGGACAAGTGTCCAGAAAAAAATCAATCCCAAACTCAATCTCCTATCATAAGGAACACCATGAAGGACATCAGAGAAGATCTCATAAAATTCATTCACCACCTACACAAAATGTAAAGAAGGACCCTCCAAGTTAGAATCTTTAACCCATACTAGATGATAGAGACACCACTTGGAGATTAATCTCTAAGCTCTAAGATAAAATAAGAACTTCCCCTTAAGAGCTAGGGAACCACCCTTCGACTCAATAATAAGCTCATTAGGAAATTTAAAAATGACGTTACGGGTCTAATAATCTAAAGAAGAATAACACAAGTGCAACTAACTAGAGAAGAAAAACACGAGTGTAACCAATCCATCCTTACTATGACATTAAAATCCATCATATCTAATTCAAACAAATCCACCATAGTGTCTTTGCTACCAAAATATAGCACACACCCCCTATAGACTCTTCTAGGAATAATAGAGTCACCTACCAGGGTATAAATAGAAAAAGAGTTCAAAATACACTCTAGACCAAAACCAAAATGCACAACCACAAATATGGTCACATAAAAGAGAGTGGACCTCGAATCAAGTAAATAGCATACATCACAGGAAAATATTTTCAACATACCAGTCATGACATAAGGTAATGCCTCAAACTCTTATCAGGTAATAAGAGCATAAAGATAGTTTCGACTAGTGCCGGAGCTAGATGGTGCACCCTTTTGTGCCAGAGCTAATATTAAAGAAACTAGAACCTTGTTCGTCCATGAAGCAACCTTAACAATACGATAGTTTCTCAACATTTGCCCTGGCTAACCACAGGTGAAGCACTTATTCCTTCTCTTACCATAGAAACCTGATGCAATCGACCACAAAACCTACAGAGAGGATTTGATAAATCTGACTGGGACCCACTAGCCTGAGAGTGGGAACCTTGTGCCCTGAAGTTATCTCTATCAAAGAAATGCCTATCACCCAATGGCTTTGGGTATGGAGCACAAGCCGTCGAGTAAGAACCAAAATTTCCCCTATTCTTCTTTGGCAAATTCCCACCATCCCTGCCATAATGTTGTTGGCTACCACCCTACTTAGACAACCTAAATTTCATGGCCTGCCTCTCCTCTATCTCAGCCTACTTCTTTTTTTGTTCCTCTACTTGCTACATGTACACAACCAATCTTGAGATATTTATATCCTTGATTAATAGGGCAGCCTCACTTTTCAATATCACCTGTCTGGAAAACCCAAAAGCTAGAAACCATCTCTAGAGCATACCCAAACAACTTATGAAACTTTAAGGCATACTCCTAGACTGATATCTGGCCTTGCTTCAGATTAACAAACTCTTTTACCTTAACTTCCATCAACTCCTAAGGAAATAAATGATCCAGGAAGGCATTAGAGAAATCTTTCCATAGAGCTGACTCATCACCGTCACCCCTTGACTGATCCCATTCCTCGTATCACTGGTATGTCATATCTTTCAGCTGATAGGTGGAAAAATCCATGCCTTCCATTTTTGTTGTATGCATAATACGAAAGATCTTTTCTATCTCATCTAGAAAACCTTGAGGATCCTTCTTAACCTTAACACTAGTAAAGGTCGGAGGGTTTAACATCATGAATTGTCCAACCCTTGTAGCCTCAGATAATGGAGTAACAGTGTAAGACCCTGCAGAATTTCTAAGCTTAATTCATCCTTTTAGTCTTGTTAAGGGGTCTTAGACTTAGAAAATTTTAGCTAAGTTCTCAGACTTAGTTAATTTTTGGCTTTCAAAAGTTGGAAATCTCATTTTGTGACCTTAATTTCCTTTAATGGTCCATATTTTTGTTGATTCATTATCAGAGAGGTCAATAGGTATTTTCGGATAAGTTTTAGATTTTTTGGAACTCGTTTAGACCACGTTTGGTATCCCAAAATAGTGGGCCAATATGATCTTGGTGAACTATGTCGCCTATCACGTTGGTTAACGTTGGTGTAAGTTGCAATAGTCAAAAATACTGAGGCTTAGAGCAATCATGATATGACGTGATGGGTATTGCATTAATGTCATCGACGCACTGCATAGCCAACTGCATCGATACCTAGTTTTCAGTGATTAAATGTTCGCATCTTTAAGGGCAAAAGAGTCAATTTCCCATCCTTATATAAGCCTATAACATGATATTCAGCTAGGTTTTCACCAAAATATAGTTGTTTCTCTCAAATTCCCTCAAGAACAAGCCTAGGGTTTTCAATTGAAGGTTCTAATCTAGGAGATTCCACCATTAATCTTCAAAAAACTCTATCTAAGGTATGTAAAGTTTTGATTCATAGGTTCCTTTCACCCATGAAGCTCTAAAAAATCCTTTCAAAAATATAAATTTCGAATTCCATGTTATGAATTGAATCATATTCATGTTTATGTTGTTGTATGATTACCAAGTAGAAATATTTAATATATATATTGAAACTATGTTAGCATGTGGTTGGAATTCTTGTATTTTGATATGAGAAATGTTGCCATGATGTATTATTTTAATGTTCATGCCTAAGCCTCAAGTTATTCATACAAGGTATTTGCTAGAATGCCTAAGAGAATTAAAATTGTGCTTTATGACTCAATTGTGACCAAATTAATGAATCCATACTTTACCCTTATGTTCACAATGGCCTCTATGTTATTGTTATGCATTGTAATAGTTTGGTGGAATGATCATAAGATTAGACTTACAAAAATTATGACATATTTATATGTATTCCTATTCATGTGTAAGCTTATGACATACAAATACTTCATGAAAATCCCCAACATTTGTACTATGAATTATTAACTATGGTCATGTGTTCAAGAAGTGTCATGTCTTGTCAGTGTCATGCTATCGAGTTTTGGGGTACTTGTACAAGACAATTTAGCTATGTTCCTAGAGCCAGTGTCAGTTTTATGATAATCTCAGTCATGCCATGATCAGTAGTATTCTCAGTCAGTTTTAGAACTCATTAGAATTCAGCCAATTACATGACTCAAGAAAACTCAGTAATCTCATGAACTCAATCAATTAATAGAATTCAGTAATATTCTGTCAGTCCACGACATTCAGTGAACTTAGTCCAGTTCATCTCAGTATAATTAGTTTAGTATCTATTTAGTTGGGAGTAGGATTCTGCACAGAGCAAACCCAAGGATGAGGGAACACACTAACAGTAGAAGGTGTGATCCTCAGAAGCAATCCTTGCGTTCCATAACTATGTATCCAACATAGGTTGATACATCAACACTGATAGTTGAGGGTTGATGGGGTGGATTAACACTTCTAAATGAAGGTCCCATAATTCTCCTTTAGGTACACTGCCAAATGAAGGTCACTCACAGCTTGTCCTTACTAGTGGCGCGGTATGACACCCTTCGAATTAGGGTTACAGATTGGACCCCAACTCTATATAAAAAAAGGGGAATGTCGGTTAGATGATTACTCCCTACAGCCTCAGTCTTAGTCTCATAAAAGATCTCAGATAGTTCTTTAGATTCAGGACTGTCAGATACAGTTACTCAATTCAGTACAAAACTCAGCTTGTTCCCTCAGAATTAGGACTGTCAAACATAGTCACTCAGTTAATAGTATATCAGTTATTCAAAACTCATGTTATCGGTATTCAGACTGAGTAGTCAATATTGTCATGATCTAATTTATAGTTACATATTCATGCATTTATTCTCACTTTCATATTATTCATTCAGTTAGTATTGTTCATGCATATGAACCCCATGCATTCATCCTACCTCATTTTCCATACCAGTATATTCAGACGTACTAACGCATACTTTTCTTTTATGCTATGGTGTTTAATACCATAGGTTCGAACACTCAAGTTCTAGATCGCTCTTAACTTCAAATTCAGCCAGCAGCAGTAGTTTTGCAGTGAGTCCTTATCATTTAAGGATAGCATATATGATACCTCGAGTTTTCCTATTAAATATTTTTCTCCCAAATGTATCGAGTCGTTAAAGCCTTTTATCTTTCCAAGAGTCCGTTAAGATCTCGGACGAAAATATGTTGAATTTTGTTCTTTATTATGATTAATAATTTTTTTGTGTGGAATTTCTAGATATGCAAACCTTCATCATGTAGAGCATCAAATAATCTTTCCAACGATATGTGGATCATCCAAAACAGACACTTGAGCGATGAGTTATGATCATTTCGATCTAACCATGAATAGTGGTGAACAGTAAATGTGCAGGAAAAAATACTGAGGCCAGGCGAATTTTAGGATCAACTTCAAATGATCATAACTCCTTGTACATAATAATCTGGGTGAGCTACTATATATCAACAAAAATATCTAAGAGTCCTGTTTCCAATGAAATCGGTTTCATCCAATTTGTCCATCGGAGCAAAAGGTTATGGTCGATCTACTTCAGCCTATCAAAACAGTCTACCAAAGGACAGATTTGATATTATTTGATTTTTAAGGGTATTTTGGTCATTCCCACTCCAATCCATCCGGGTAAACCATGGATTTAAGTCTATTAACAGCATTTAATAGCTCATTATTCTCCAAAATTTCCTAAGGCTCAAACCCCAACCCTACTACTCCAAATTTCATCCTTCTATGTCTCTTAATTGAACCGTAGAAATTTCAAATTAATTTGGCATTCGAGTTGATCATGTTAAGGGCTTCGAGAAGTACCCTTTATTTTGTGAATAAAGTTTTGGATTCTAAAGGTCATATTCATCTTCCATTTTTAGGTATGTGGGGCTTGGAACAAGAATAATTCTTCCGTTCTTGTGCCCGTATCTTTAATTTTTAGTATGGATTATTATGAGTTTGGCAAATGAATTTATTTCCAAGATATCCTACCATGAGATTTTGATTATGTATATATGTAAATTGTTCAAGCTTGCCAATTATGATTATTTAATGGATTCATATGGTTCTGTAAGTTGAATTATGTCTAAATAATTTGATTATGAACTTATAAAGATTTGAATTGTAAGTTTTGAATCACATGAGTATTTGACTATTTTCGTTCTATGAATTGAGATTTAATATTGGGATTCTTGGTGTTACTATCAAGAATTGATATATTTTGAACATGTATCCACATTTTAAGTTCAAGAATGAATTATTGGTATTTCCAAGTATTTTCGAGCAATGTGTCAAATTTTGAGCTTCCTTATGACGATTTGAGTTATTGGGTATATTGATATAAAAGTTACAATGAGCCTTGGTATTTTTCGGATGGTTTTGATGAGTTATATTGTTGAAAATATTACGTATTGAGTCTTTAAATCCTTGTCCAAATGTCGAGTCGGTTATGATTCAATGCATTGATACCTTGTTAATGTTGAGGAAGATTAAAATGTTTTGAGCTAAAATGTATTGAGTTAGGAATCTACAAATTGATATGATTAGATAAATGAGAAAGAGATTTTATTTGGTCTTTATGATAGACCCTTGTGGTGTTGTGGTGGATTTCCTAATGCGTTCTGAGCTTTTCAGGAAGTAGTACATAGCACCGAGAGGGAAATTTGATATTTCCCCAAACCTATGTGCCACTATAGGGTTGTTTGATGATGATATTATTTGCCAGAGAGCCTGATTGTGATTATTGCATTTTTAAGGTCGTACTCCCTGGTAAAGAGTATGACGCTCCCGCCAACGGGGGTTTCAAACGTTGGTATTCCACGTAGCTCACGTGGGGTTGTCGGTTATAGGAAACTCCCGTGTCCATAAGATTAAGTTCCTTGAATTACTGTGTCACTCCAAGATTTAAGTCAAAGAGTTGAGATGTTTATGATGTTTTATGGTCATTTATGATGATTTATAATTACCTATGATGATTTTTGACGATATGATAATTTATGATGATTTAGGATGATTTATCATAATTTATGATTTATAATGATTTACGTGGATTATGAGATTTTATCATATGAACTGTTTATTATGAAATTACGAAAAGTATGATTTGATATAACTCAAGCCAAGTGAGTCATCATTGTCCGTATGCATGTTTTCATGAAATTTATTATACTATTTATATTATTGCATGCACCCCCACATACTCAGTACATTTCAAAGTCCTAACCCACATATTTCCATGGGCTAAATTCTTACCAAAATATAGGTACAAGTTGTAGCGCACATATCATGTTCAGCTGGTCGCAGCTCTCGATTAGTAGGTGATTAGCCCTTTTGATTCAGGGACTTGAGTTATTCATATTTAAGGTGTATTGTAGTTTCTATATTCAATCGTATTGAGTAAGGGTAGTTGGGAGTCATGACCTAGCTATCTTTGGTCAATGCTAGTAGAGGCTTCATAGAAAATCACTAGTAGTCAGTGTATTCAGTTTCAGATTTGTATATATATGAGCAGAATTGTGATCGTGTAAATTTACTTTCATGTTGGTCAGACTAAGTTATGGGTTGTTTCCGCATTATTTTTTTTATTTTATGTATTTTATTCAGTTGCTTTGGGTTATGCCAAATGAAGGGTTAGCTTGGGGTCACTTGTGACCTTAAGCACCGTGTGATGTCTTGGGATCCAATTTCGGGGCGTTACAGCATAATTAGTTCATTACTTCATTATTTTAGTTTTAGTAAACAGAGTTAGTTAGGAACAATCCCATCAACTCCACAGTTTTCAGACACTTTTGGGGCTTTCAGACTAACATGTTTAGATAGTTTATTTCAGTTTTGTTATTGATATACCGTATTTCCAGATGTTATGTTTTGTCAGATATTTGAACCTTATGGCCTTTCAGCCCTTTTATTCCGCATTATATTGTATATTATGCAGTATTCAGCTACAGATATCAGTCATGGGTTAGCTTATCGTCCTTCGGGATTGCTAGCCCCGTGAAGCATTCCGAGTATTAGATTTGGGGCGTTACAAACTTTATATCAGAGCCTAAGGTTCAAAAATGTCTTAGGAAGTCTGAAACCCACATCTGGTAGAGTCTTGTGCATGCATGTATTGTGCACCACATGTCTATACAAAAGGCTATAAGATATTTTAGGAACAGTTTCCCTTCTTTCAGTATTCATGTCATGCCAATGAACATGAGCTCAAATTTAACTTTCAATCTAATCCATTTCTCCCTTTTCGCTTTAAGAACATGATTTTAAAAAGAATAAATGGAAATAAGTCAGCCCCCCAGCCCGTCCAAGCAGATCCCTTAGACAAACATGTTTCTCATACAGAGTTCAGAGCTTCATTCACTACTCTTGCTAATTCAGTTGCTATCCAGAATGAGCAACCTGTTGTCATTTCAGCTAACCCAGTGGTCAACTCAGATGCAGCCAAGATTCGGGACTTCACCCGAATGAGTCCTTCATCCTTCTTTGGGTCTAAGTGAGATGAGGACCCTCAAGAATTCCTTGGTCAAGTTCAGAAGGCTACGGATATCATAGGGGTTACTTCTAGTGAGAGTGCTAAGCTAGTTGTAAATCAGTTGCAGGATGTGGCTCACATATGGTTCAAATAGTTGAAGGCAGAGAGGGCTATAGATGCCGGGCCTATTGAGTGGGAGGAGTTTTCCACTGCATTTCTAGATAGATTCTTTCCCATAGAGATGAGAAAAGCTTAGGTGTTAGAATTTATCAACCTCAGGCAGGGCAATATGACAATGAAAGAGTATTCTCTTAAGTTTACTCACTTAGCTATATACGCTCATTATGTAGTGGTAGACAACAGGGCTAAGAAGAGTAAGTTTGTTTCTAGAGTGAATAATAGTGTGGTCAATGAGTGCAAGTCCATGATGTTGATTAGTAATATGGACATATCCAGGATTATGATCCATGCTCAACAGATAGAAGAGATGATTAAGATAAGAGAGAAGTAGAATAAGAGAGCAAGGACAGGTAGTTTCAACTTTGCTCATCCTAAGTCAGAGGGTGGGAATCATTCTTAGTTCTTCCCAAATTCATCCATTCTAGCTCCTTCCTTAGCCAGTGCTCCAGTTCCAAAATTTAGATACGGCAGTAGGGATAGGGCATTAGTACCTAAACCTTAGGGCAGTATTAGCAGTGCCCGCACTCATCCTCTGTGTCAGACATGTGGCAAAAACCATCACGGTGTTTGTAGAGCTGGAAGCGATATTTGTTTTGGATATGGCAAGCAAGGCCATACAGTCAGAGATTATCCCTAGTTAGGCTTTCAGGGTCAGCATAATCGTTTCTTAGCACAGTCCGATTGTCCAAACCAATAGGGTGCCACTTCCAGCGCCACCAGTGGGCAACGCCCAAATAAACTTTATGCTCTTCAGTCCTGACAAGATCATGAAAATTCTCATGATAAGGTCACTGGTATGTTACAGATCTTTCATATATATGTTTATGCTTTGCTAGATCTAGGAGCTTCTTTTTCTTTTATTACTCCTTATATAGCAATTGATTTCGGAATTAGTCCTAAAGTTCTACTAGAGCCCTTTTATGTCTCTACCCCATTGGGTAAAACTATCATAGCTCGGCCAGTATACAGGAACTGTCCAATTATGATATCTCAGAAATTCACTTCAGTAGACTTAGTCAAATTAGAGATGACTAATTTTGACGTCATTCTTAGCATAGATTGGTTTCATTCCTGCTATGCCAGAATCGACTGTAGAAATAGAATTGTCCAATTTTAGTTTTCGAATGACCTCATCTTAGAGTGGAGGGGTAGTACTTCAGCCTTCAGAGGTTAGCTTATTTCCTTCCTACGGGCAAGGAAAATAATGTCTAAGGGATGTGTCTATCATCTTGTTCAAGTTAAGGACACTAGTTTCAAAACTTCTAATCTTGAATCAGTCCCAGTAGTGAGTAAATATTCAGATGTCTTTTCTGAAAATCTTCCAGGAATTCCTCCTGAAAGGGAAATATACTTCAGCATTGATCTTCTTCTAGATGCTCATCCTATATTTCGCCATACAAACTTGTAAAAGAAGAACTCAGAGAATTGAAAGAACAGTTGAAGGATCTCATAGATAAGGGATTCATCAGACCCAATGTGTCCTTGTGGCCCTATGTCCAGAGTGACTCAGAAGAAAGTCAAGTTTCAGTGGTCAAATCCTTGCGAGAAGAGTTTTCAGGAGTTGAAGACTCGACTCACCTTAATTCCAGTTTTGGCTCTTCCAAATGGTTTTGATGGGTTCATTTTGTACTATGATACATCCAGAGTGGGTTTGGGTTGTGTCCTCATTTAGCATGGTAAGGTCATAGCCTACACCTCCAGACAGCTTAAACCTTATGAGAAGAATTATCCAACTCATGATCTTGAGTTAGCAACCATAGTTTTTTCCTTAAAGATTTGGAGGCATTACTTGTATGACGTGCATGTAGATATGTTCACAGATCATAAAAGTCTTCAGTACATATTTTCTCAGAAATATCTTAACCTCCATCAAATAAGGTGGTTAGAGCTTCTGAAAGACTGCGACATGAGTGTCCTTTACCATCTGAGCAAGGACAATATAGTGGCCAACGCTCTCAATAGACTCTCTATGGGTAGTGTTACTCATTTTGGGGACAGTAAGAAGAAGTTAGCTCAAGAAATCCATCAACTTACAAGACTAGGTGTTCGCTTAGTTAATTCAGCAGAAGGTAGTATATGGGTTCAGAACAGCTCAGAATCATCTCTAGTTTCTGAGGTGAAAGAAAAATAGGATAGATATTCCAGTATAGTCAAGTTGAAGGAGTCAGTCAGAGATCAAAAGGTTGAGGTTTTCTCCCTAGGGGAAGATGGTGTATTGCATTATCAGGGTCGTCTGCATGTGCTAGGTGTTGATGACTTGAGGCAATGCATTCTTGCAGAAGTGCATGGTGCGCGATACTCTATCCATCCAAGGGCTAATAAGATATACCACAACTTGCAGGAGATCTATTGGTGGAGTGGTATAAAGAGAGATATTGAAGAATTTATGGCTAAGTGCTCTACATATCAGTAGGTTAAGATAGAGCATCAGAAGCCTTAGTTGGTCCATGCAGGAATTCAATATTCCCACCTGGAAGTGGGAAGATGTGAACATGGACTTTGTGATGAGTTTACCCTTTACTCGTCATTAGTATGATTCAGTTTGGGCCATTGTAGACAGGATGACCAAATCAGCTCATTTTCTTCCAGTCCATACCTCTTATTCAGATGAGGATTATGCAAAACTCTATATCAGAGAGTTGGTCAGATTATACATTATTCTGTTGTCTATTATTTCAGATAGAGGTACTGAGTTCACCGCTCATTTTTGGAAAGCATTCCAAAAGGGTCTTGGTAGCTGAGTTTACCTCAGTACAACCTTTCATCCCCAGACAGATGGTCAAGCAGAAAGGACCATCTAGACTTTAAAAGATATGCTGCAGCATATGCAATTGATTTCAAGGGTAGTTGGGATGACCTCTTTCCTTTGATTGAGTTTGCATACAACAACAGCTATCATTCCAGTATTAAGATGGCTACATTCGAAGCTCTCTACGATAGGAGATGTTGATCTCCAATCGGTTGGTTCAAAATGGGTGAGGCCGCAGTAGTAGGGCCTGACTTAGTGTTCGATACCTAAGAAAAAGTCCAGTTGATCAGAGAAAGGCTTAAGACAGCTCAGAGCTAATAAAAATCATACGCAGATGTGTGCAGGAAAGATCTCGAGTTTGAGATTAGTGATAATGTTTATTTGAAAATCTCTCCCATGAAGGAAGCGAAGCGGTTCGGCAAGAAGGGAAAGCTCAGTCCTCGATATGTCGGTCCCTTAAAAATTCTCAGTCGCTTCAGCAAGGTAACTTATAAGCTCGAATTGCCTTTATATCTAGCCTTAGTCCATCTAATGTTTCATGTTTCCTTGCTTAAGAAGTGCATAGGTGACCCAGCAGTTGTAGTCCCTATAGAGGGCATAGACATTCAGAACAACATCTATTATGAAGAGATTCCAGTCAAAAACCTTGACTACCAGACTCTCAGACTGAGGAACAAAGAAGTTTCTCTAGTCAAAGTTCTTTGGCAAAATCAGTCCATTAAGGGAGATACTTGGGAAGCAGAAGAACACATGCGGACCGAGAATCCTCACCTCTACTCCACAAATTCAGACTTAGCCCAAGGTAATAGCTTTCCTTAAAGCTTATTCATTTTCATGTTCAAATTTTAGTTACAACTTGGCATTCAGTTTTATGCTCAGATTTACATTTTAAACTTGGTATCAACTACCATTGCATATCCAGTCATGTGTTCATGCATCATTTCAGTCGTGTATTCATGCATCAGATATGCATGAACAAGTGAATAAGTACTCCCAGTCATGCATCTATGTATTAGCTCTATCATAAAATCATGCATCAGATATGCATGTTCATTCTGAATCTCAGTAAATCAGTAATGTCAGTCATGTACTCATGTTTCAGTTGTTCATGATCAGTATATACTTTAGCTTATCATTTCTCCCATCTTAGTTAGTCTTATTCGAGGATGAATGTTCCCAAGTGGGAGATAGTGTAAGACCCCACAGAATTTCTAAGCTTAATTGATCCTTTTAGGCTTATTAAGGGATATTAGACTTAGAAAATTTTATCCAAGTTCCCAGACTTAGTTTATTTTTAGCCTTAAAAAGTTGGCAATCTCATTTTGTGACCTTAATGTCCTTTAATGGTCCATATTTTTGTTGATTCATGATCAGAGAGGTTAATAGGTGATTCCAAACAAGTTTTAAATTTTTCAGAACTTGTTTAGACCACGTTTGGTGTCCCAAAAAAGTGGACCAACACGATCTTGGTGCACCGTGTCGCCTATCGCATTGGTTAACATTGTTCCAGGTTTCTAGAGTCAAAACTACTGAGGCTTAGCATGATCATGGCGTGATGCGATGGGTATCGCATCGATGCCATCAACGCACCACGTCGCCAACCGCATCGATGCCCAATTCTCAGTCATTAAATGTTTGTATCTTTAAAGGCAAAAGGGTCAATTTCCCACCCTTATATAAGCCTAAAACACGAGATTCAGTTGGTTTTCACCAAAATATAATTGTTTCTCTCAAATTCCCTCAAGAACAAGTCTAGGGTTTTCAATTGAAGGTTTTAATCCAGGAGATTCCACCATTAATCTTCAAGAAACTTCCATCGAAGGTATGTAAAGTATTGATTCATGGTTCCTATCACACATGAATCTCAAGAAACCCTTTCAGAAATATAAATTTTGAATTGCATGTTATGTATTGAATCATATCCATGTTTATGTTGTTGTATGATTACCAAGTGTAAATCTTTAATACAAATAATGAAATTATGTTAGCATGTGGTTGGAATTCTTGTATTTTGAAGTGAGATATATTTCCATGATGTATTATTTTAATGTTCATACCTAAGCATCAAGCTATGCATACAAGGTGTTTGCTAGAATGCCTAAGAGAATAAGAATTGTTCTTTATGACTCAATTATGACCGAATTGATGAATCTATGCTTTACTCTTATGTTCACAATGACCTCCATGTTATTGTTATGCATTGTAATGGTTTGGTGGAATGCTCATGAGATTAGACTTACAAAATTATGACATATTTATATGTATTCATATTCATGTGTAAGCTTATGACATACAAATACTTCATGAAAATCCTCAACATTTGTACTATGAATTGTTGACTATGGTCATGTGTTCAAGAAGTGTCATGTCATGTCAGTGTCATGCTATCGAGTCCTAGGGTACTTGTACCCGACAATTTAGCTATGTGCCTAGAGCTAGTGTTAGTTTCATGACAATCTCAGTCATTCCATGATTATTAGTATTCTCAGTCAGTTTTAGAACTTAGTAGAATTCAGCCAGTTACATGACTCAGGAAAACTCAGTAATCTCATGAACCCAATCAGTTAACAGAATTTAGTAATATTTTGTTAGTCCACGGAATTCATTGAATTCAGTCCAGTTTATCTCAGTATAATCAGTTTAGTATATATTCAGTTGGGAGTAGGATTCAGCACCGAGTAAACCCAAGGATGAGGGCATGCACTGACAGTAGAAGGTGTGATCCTTAGAAGCAATCCTTGCATTACAGAACTATGTAGCCAACATAGGTTGAGACATAAACACTGATAGTTGATGGTTGATGAAGTGGATTAACACTGCCAGATGAGGGTCCCACTATTTTTCTTTGGGAAGAAAACTGCCAGACGACGGTCACTCACAATATGTCATTACTAGTGGCGTAGTATTGACACCCTTCCAATTAGGGTTGTAGATTGTACCCCATCTCTATACAGAAAAAGGGGCATTTTGGCTAGATAAATAATCCCCATAGTCTCAGTCTTAGTCTCAGTATAAGAACTCAGATAGTTATTTAGATTCAGGACTGTCAGATACAGTCACTCAGTTTAGTATGGAACTCAGCTAGTTCCACCAGAATCAGGACTGTCAGACACAGTCACTCCATTAATAGTATATCAGTTATATGAAACTCATGTTATTAGTATTTAGACTCAGTAGTTAGTATTATCACGATCTCATTTATAGTTATTCATGCATGTATTCTCTTTTTCATGTTATTCAGTTAGTTAGTATAGTTCATGCATATAAACCCCATGCATTCAGTCTACCTCACTTTGCATACCAGTTAATTCAGATGTACTGATGCATACTTTTATTCTGTGCTATAATATTTTATACCATAGGTTCGGACGCTCAAGTTCCCATTTGCACTTAGCTTCAAATTCAGCCAACAGCAGTAGTTTTGTAGTGAGTCCTCATCATTTGAGGATTGCATGATTAGTTTATTACTTAATTATTTCAATTTTAGTACACGTTAGTTGGGTACATATCCCATCAACTCCACAGTTTTCATACAGTTTAGAGGCTTTCAGACTAACATGTTCAGATAGTTTATTTTAGTTTTGGTATTGATATACCGTATTTCCAGATATTATGTTTTATCAGATATTTGAACCACATGACCTTTCATCTCTTTTATTCTATATATATACAGTATGTTACATAGTGCTCATCCATATATATCAGTCATGGTTTAGCTTGTGGTCCTTCGGGATTGCTAGCATCGTGTAGCATTTCGGGTGCCAGATTTGGGGTGTTACAAATAGATGCACCATGCTTGGCCTGAGAAACTACCAAATTTTCCAACATATGAATAGACTGATGAAACTCATCATTCATCATGATAGCTTAGAGGGCTAGAGAAGGACTGGAGGGGAACTAGTGATACTCCAGGAGGGCAATCAGGAACTGGACCCCTAGACTGGATATAGACCACATAAGTAGGATGGTTCTTATCAACATTATCCTTAGATAAGACAAAGGAGTTTCCATGAGATTCATATCATCGAGGAAGCAAGCTCTTAAAAGCAAACAACAAAAATTAGAGGAGAATTCAGGGCCATAAACTCTATAGCTCAAAAAAAACACAAGAAAGAGAAACTTTCCTAAATAATGCACTATACACCCTTAAAAGAAACTGTACTCGACATAACTTTATGGATTCTAAAGTGACTATGATCCTAGGGCTCTGGTACCTATCTAATACGACCCAAACTAGGGCCTATTCATGTCGAGCATCTCTAGTCCGGCCCGAATCAAAGACCATAATACCCCACCTTAATCACCTTATACCCTATGTTAGATGAATTTTGAATATATAAAAAGATAGAACAATTATAATTAAAATACATTTAATAAATCTTAAAACCATAACTTTTCAAACATCTAACCAAGTATCCAAATGGTGTCAGCCCCAATGCCAATACCAATACCAATGTAAAGGCTGACACCAATACCAACACCGTCCATGCTTATAGTAGTCACAAAAAGCCTCTAACCAAAACTAAAGAACATCTGGTTGGGACATGTCCCCGACCATAGCCTAAACCAAAGTCTAAGAAATAACGTAAAGTATGAAAAGATATCCATAACATAAAAGGGAGTTTTCCAAAGTATGGAAGCTCACCACGTAAGTTTGACACAAATATTGTCCCCAAATCTAAGTCACTGAGCAGGAGAAGTAGTATGACCAATTCCTGAATCACATGGGGATACAGCACTCGAAGATGGGTTAGCGGGTGAACGCTTGCATGTACTTAATATTAAGGATAATGTAATGTCATTATTCAAAACCAAAGTAAATATCCAAATTCAATCACTTTATATTATACCGGGAAAGGGAACCGAGTTTAGCATTCATTTAAATATTTAACCTGGGTTGTGCATCTTGATCGTTCTAAAACCACCTACGAGCTATTGGGTCCAGTGTTACCCCATGAATAGGCCCTAGTCTGTGTAGCCACATGAACTAGAGATATCATAGGGCCGAGGATTCCAGTGTACCTTTCACCCTCCATGATACATATATACAAGTATAACTTAGGGGATTCCCATATACCCCACAAGTATATGGTTACCATAACCAACTTTCATGTCGGCAAACGTGAGTTTCCAGTGTCCGTCCATTGGTCTCACACCTTCATGATTAGCTATCATAACATGCCATTATTTCTCAATTAAAAACCTTTAGCACATAACCAAACTACAAATTCTAGAAGTGAACTACCAAGGCATTATGAAATAGTATCGTCATTCCGACTATAACTTGTAAGAAATGCCATTAGCCAAGTCTTAGGGAGATGTCAAATTAAGCCAAGGCCATGGCCACCAAGGCCTTCCCAATCCATTTAAAATTAACCAAACCAATTTAAGTCCCATTACCATATTTTACAATGTAAAGTTTTCAATAATAGTCAAACTATGTGACAAAATCATTCTCATAGGCATTTTAACAAACATGTTAAGGGCATATAGTTTCCAAAAGTAAAACCAAGTATCAATTGACCATCCCCATGCAACCACATGCATTAAACCACCATTATAACATAAAAACCACAAGAAAAAAATATGGGAAAATATTATCCAACCAAGAATAACTAAAACCTCCAACATAGTTCAAAGCCTAAACATTATCACAATAACTGCATGAAAATCATTCAAACAAACATGATTTTAGTTGAACTAACAATGAGGGAGAAGTAACATGACTTAGATAACAAGGAAGACATAGAGAAACCATCCTTGAAAGCCTTAATTGACCACTTTGAAAAACCCTAGCCTTTTCTTGAACTAAGAGCTTGAGAGAGATTTTAGAGTTTTTAGTTTATGAATAGTATGTTAATAAAGTCCGAAGAGTGTTTTAATTCATAGAGTCAAAAGAAGTTAAGAGAGTAAATGTCCAGATCACCCACAACTTAAACTGTAAAAATTTTTGCAAGTGGGTACAGTTTGGACCCCTCACTCATACCCACATCATATGAGTGATACCTTTCTCTCATAGCTTGATCAGAAAGTTGGACATCACATTCTGTCTAACATATGAATCCTTAGCCTAAATAGTACACTACCCATATGACTAGTATCCTTCAAGTCGTATCCTAAGCAGAAATATCTAGGTTGGACACTGGACAACATATAGTTTGGACCCTACTTCTCGTATCATGAACATATGACTTGTATGGATTATTGTTATGCCATGGATAGAAAATGACCTAGAACACACTATTTATCATATGACTTGGGCTCATAAGTCATTAGAACAAAATGTGACTAGTATGCTTGAGTCGTATGGTTTCTAGAGAGTTCAAAAACTCAAGAAATTTCTAAGGGTCAAAACCCAGGGTGTTTCATCTAGGCTAAATTTATAAGTTGGTATATCTCTTTATTTATCTATCTACTTATGAATTTGAGAAATGATTAGAATATTTCTGTTGATTTATTGCTTGTTGACTTGGATCCTTGCTAGTAGTTATGGTTTTGACTTGAGTTGTTGTTATTTTGACTTATACTTGACTGAATTTGATGGTGTTGTTGATCAAGGCTAAGTATCATAAAATTGAGGTAAAATTACATGGTAGGTGGTCATAGTTGATCTTGTTTTCCTAAGCTATAATTGCTTATTCACATTTCTTATTTTGGTTCTATCTATGACCCTATAAGTACACCATTGTTCTTGTGTATTGATACATTACATGCTCTTCTTTTGTTCAGTGCTGAGCATATTTTAGTGACTGCATCGATACCTCATCTTTAAAGAAGTTGCATTCTATCAATGGTGAGCTATATTTTTCGAGTAGCATGACTCATTTCTTATACTTCAATTATTTTTGGTTGAACCTATTTTATCAATATTTTTAGTTGTTTTGGTACAATGACTTTCACATTTTTGGGGATTATTTAGAATTTTGTAAGTTCCGCACTTGATATTATTGTTAGAACACTTGAGACACTGCTCATTGAAGAAAGTAAGTATTTTATTCTAAAATTTGTGTAAGTGTTAAATTTAATTAATTTGGCTAATTTGTTCTCCCACTGAAGGGTTAGCATGGGTTTCAATCATGATGGATTTGGATCGTGACACAAACGGTGTAAAGACTGCATATTAAAGTAGATGGTTAATAAGAAGTGGAGTGTTGTCTTATTTTTTAAGGGTTTAGGTTTATTGGTGTTTGTTATTGTACTAGTCATATTGTTGTAGTTTTCACTTTTGCTATCTAGCATAGTATGTTGTTTATTGTGTTTCAATTATCACACTATTTTTTGTTATTTTTGTTCCATCCTTGTTAGTTGTTATGTTCTCTCCACTATTTTCTTCTTTGTAGTTGAATTTTTTACACTTGAGTCGAGAGTCATTTTGAAATAGCCTCTCTACCTCTACGAGGTAATGATAAGGTCTGGGTATACTCTACCCTTCCTAAACCTTACTTATGAATTTTCACAGAATGTGATATTGTTGTTGTCTAATTCTTAAGGCAAGGATTCATAGGCACACGACTTATAACTCCAAAGTCTAATCAATATTCATATATACTTAGCAAAATTACATGTTGTAACTAATTTATACATTACATTTATCATTTATAGGTGACTTTTAACAGCTCGCCCTCTAATATTTCTACACTTTTACATCATAATATCTTACTTCAGTGAAACCATTTATATCCCTACTATTTTTCCTCTTTCATTTGCAAGAATAATATATTTGAATATCCAAGAGAAAATAAACTCCTCAAAGATAATGGGAAAGGAATATAGAATTTACGAAGAGAAGGATAACACAAAGAAACGATCGGTGATTCTGATCGATCAAATTTTTCTTTGATTATATATATCTTCATATTCTTATTTATATGTGTTGCGTGCCATGAAATAAGCTATTGAGATTTATGCTTCAGTTTAGAAGAAAAAAAAGGAACTTTATGGAAGGGGTTGTTCACTGCCTTCTCCCCTTGACAAAAGTAGCAGAAACTACATTTGGTGGTTTGAAACTTGTAATAAGAACTCCATTGACAGTCATGAGTTTTACGCTTATAATCTGTGGGTATTTAAAATTGTTACTATTTTTAAAAAGTTAGATATATCATGAGGAGTTTATATCTCAAATTAGAGGAATTTTGGTTCAGGTTTGATGTGAATTTTGTTGTTTTTCGAAGAAAGGTCAAGGTTGGAGATGAACAATTGAAACTGTCCCAATTTTACCATTATATTCTAGTGTATCACATTTGTATCTCGTAAAATAAAAGTTTTATATATTAAAATACAGTGACAAACTAGAAAGAATTTCATGGATCTCTTCTTCTTCCTCCTCAGTTGTGTGTTATGTGTACGTCCAGTGACGGACTACTGTATGTTGTATTTATAAATTTGTATCTCTAATTTGTTCAATGTATCTTAAAGGCTGCATGGCTGTATGTTTTATGTATGTAAAGTTAACCAGTGATTTTTTCATATCCACATGATTGTATGTGCTAATACATATTGTTGAGCATACGCATACAACCTATCATGATTTTATCATGCTTAACTTTATATGTTGATAAAGAGAATTTGAGAAAAAGCAGACAACCTATCCCTACTATATCTGCTGTGACTATATTCATTAATTCAATGAAATTGAGCTAATACAGACACCTATCTTAACAATATTCAATATGTCTCTATGCATTGATACAATGAATTTGAGCAAACACATACATATGAATAGTATACTAAATCAAAATAGTAATTATTATTGTTTCGGGTACACAATCTGTATTATGTCAAAACAACTTCAACACAAGCTCAAGATTAAATGAAGAACACTTGTGAAGTTTTTTAACACCTTCAACACAAGTTCAATATGAACTATCAAAGAAGTGTGTTATTTTATTTTAAAGAAAAAAAGATGAAGCAGAATAAGCCAAGTCCTTTGAATTCATGGAGTGTCCTTAAGGAAATAATTTCCCTCACGTACCCGAGGTTGTGGAATTTTCCTACCAGGATAAAATAGCTTCACAACCAGAATGTAGTGGTACCTCAAACTTTCTGGTTTTCTTTGAGCTCACTCAACGGGAGATGATCACACAGAGTTTTTAGAAGCAAGAGAAATATTTTTTTTCTATGCAGAAATTTTCATACTAAACATGTGGAAAAAAGGCAGGTTTATATATCCATGAAGTGCCTCTTCGGAAAGGAAGCAATGGTTCATCGGAAAGGTGTATCATTTCAAAATAGTCATGTATGTCCATTTCAAAACATCATGTCTTTTCTAAAGAGTCACAACTGACCGAACAGTCACCCATTTTCTAAAGCAGTGTCTTTTCCTCGAAAGGTTGTGTCCACCCACTTTCTATTTACAACAATTAAACCAACAATCCTCCACATGAATGGGGAATGATTATTCTTTATAAAAATTTATGGAAAAATATGTGACCATCAAGCAAAGACTGATTGCATCTGGATAAGTGGGTTTTCCTTTGAACTTTTCATAGTGAACATACATCGGATTCACTCGGTCAATCGATAAATTTGATATCTTTGAACTGTCGAGCTTCAATGTACACCTAGATAATATATGTCACACAACCATCCTTTTACCATTTATGGTTCTAACGATTTTGTTCATTTTAGCCATGAACATGTCCTGATTTCATGAGAGCTATGAGAATAGCCTTTACTAATATTCTCCTTGAAACGGTTTCTACTTCGCCCTCACATGGGTGATTTCTAAATGTTCAATCCTATATATTAAACTATTTGGTCAAATCTGTCAAATTTAGATAATCATTAAAAGACTTCACACCATAAGTCTTATCCTTGTTTACTAAACATTGTCTATATCATGAGAATGGGTTGGGTATATTGACAATGTTGAACCTGTCAGATACAACTTTGTTTGATCTCATTGAACCTAGATCTTGGGATCTCTAGTCTGCTAGGTAGAGTTACCGTCATGCTAACTTGTCCTAAGTCGTAAACCTGTTCCCTTGGATGTTCTCTCAACTTCTTCTCTAGATAGGCCTTTTGTAAGTAGATCCGACATATTATCCTTTGACTTTACATAGTCAATAGTGATAATTATACTAGATAGAAGTTCTCCAATGGTATTATGTCTCTGTCTTATATGATGAGATTTACCATTGTACATCATGCTCTCTGCCCTACCTATCACCACTTGACTATCACAGTGTATAAATACCGGTGCCAATGGTTTGGGCCAATAATTTATATCTTCCAAGAAATTTCGGAGCCATTCTGCTTATTCACCGACCTTATCCAATAGGATAAACTCAGATTCCATTATGGAGCGAGCAATATGTGTCTGTTTGGATGATTTCTAAGAGACTTCTTCTCCACCTATAGTAAATACATATCCACTTGTGGATCTTACTTTATTTGATCCGGTGATCTAATTTGCATTAATATATCTTTCAATTACCGTGGGATATTTACTATAATGAAAAGCATAGTCTTAAGTGTATTTAAGATACCCAAAAATTCTTTTTATTACCATCCAATGAGTTTTATAAGGATTACTCATGTATCAACTTGACTTACTAATAGCACATGCTATGTCTAGACGTGTACAATTTATGATATGCATTAGACATCCCAACGCTCTTGCGTATCCCAACTGTGAGTCATTTTCACCCTCATTCTTTTAAAGTACGAAGCCACATCCAATAGAGTCTTGGCAATACCGAATTCCAAATACTTGAACTTGTCAATTACCTTTTCGATATAATGAGACTGTGATAATGCCAACTCTTGTGGAGTTCTATGGATTCTTAGTCCTAAGATCACATCTGCAACTCCAAGGTCTTTTATATCAAAGTTGCTTTCAAGCATTCATTTCATAGCATTTATGTCAAAAATGTCTCTACTGATATGAACATATTATCTATGTACAAACAAACAATTACCTAGTGATTTGGAGTGTTTTTACTATAAAAAAATTTATCACATTCATTTATCTTGAACCCGTTTACCAACATAGTTTGGTCAAACTTCTCATGCCACTGTTTAGGTGCTTGTTTTAGTCAATAAAGTGACTTAACAAGTTTACACACCTTATTTTCTTTTTCTGGAATCATAAAACCCTCAGGCTTTTTCATGTAAATTTCTTCCTCCAATTCTACATTAAGGAATGTTGTTTTCACATCCATTTGATGGATTTAAAGACCATAGATTGTAGCCAAGGAAATTAACATCTGAATTTACGTTATCCTTGTTACAGGAAAGTATGTATCAAAGTAATCAAGGCCTTCATTTTGCTTAAATTCTTTTACTACAAGTCTTTCCTTGCATGTTTCAATAGTACCATCCATTTTCATTTTTCTTTTGAAGATCCATTTAGAACCTAAAGGTCTATTTCCTGGAGGAAGATCAACTAAATCCCACGTATGGTTGGTTATGATTGAATTAATCTCACTATTGACTGCGTCTTTCCAAATGTATGAGTCTTAAGACATTATCGCTTCTTTAAATGTTTGAGGCTCATTTTCTAAGACAAATGTTATAAAATCTGATCCAAATGAAGTTGACGTTCTTTGATGTTTACTACGTCTTGGATTCTCATCATTTTGTACATCCTCACTTGGTCCATCTCAAGGTCATTTAGACCCTCCACTAGACTGTTCATGCCTAGTTTTTTTATGGATAAATGTGTTTAAAGAATTCAGCATTATCTGATTCAGTTAACATATTTTTAGTGATATCCGGATGTTTGGATTTATGAAACAAAAACCAATATGCTTTACTAATTTTTACATATCCTCTGAACATACAGCTTACTGTCTTAGGTCCTATCTTTACCCTTTTAGGTAGGAACTTGGACCTTCGCTAGACACCCCCACACTTTGAAATATTTCAAGTTGGGTTTCTTTTGTTTATATTTTTCATATGGAATTGATTGTGTCTTACTATGGGGTACTCTATTGAGTATTCAGTTAGCTGTAAGGATATCTTTCCCCTACAAGTTTTGCATAAACGTGAACTTATTAGCAAGGCATTCATTATTTTTTATAATATTTGATTTTTTTTCTGCAATTCCATTAGATTAAGGTGAATATGGGGTCGTAGTTTGATGGACAATTGCATTCTTTACATATATTTCCATAAAGGCAGATTCATATTCTCCACCTCTATCACTTCTTATCAGTTTGATCTTTTTCTCTAATAGATTTTCAACTTCTATTTTATATTTCCAAAATGCATCAGTTGCTTCATCATTATTGTTTAGCAAATAGACATAACAGTATCTAGTGCAATCATCAATAAAAGTTATAAAATGCTTTTTCCCACCACGAGATGGTATTGACTTCATATCATAAATATCAGTATGGATTAAGTCTAAGGGATTGGAATTCCTTTCAACAAACTTATACGAATGCTTAGCATACTTTTATTCCACACACATTTGACATTTTGATTTATTGCACTCAAAGTTTGGCAAAACTTCTAAGTTAATCAGTTTTTGCAATGTTTTGTAATTGACATGTCCTATTTGTTCATGCCACAAATCATTAGACTCAATCAAGTAAGAAGAAACTAAACTTTTATTGATTTCAACATTCATTACATTCATTTTGAATAGGCCCTCAATGAGTTAGTCTTTTACTTCATATACTTCTCCTTTACTAAGTATAATTTTTTAGGAAACAGATACATATTTGAATACATTTTTATCA
>NC_061121.1:147934782-147941147 GCF_002878395.1 Capsicum annuum | reverse complement strand
GTATAATTTTTTAGGAAACAGATACATATTTGAATACATTTTTATCAAGAAGTGATAGAGAAATCAAGTTCTTCCGTAACCTCGGTACATATAAGATATTGTTCAAAGTTGACACTTTTTTTGAAGTTATTTTCAAGCATACTTTTCCGGTTCATTCAACTTGTGCAGTTGCAGAGTCTGCCATGTAAATCTTCTCTTCGCCTTAAGACAGAGAGAACGTAGCAAATAGCTCCTTATTTTCCCAAATGTGGCGGGTGGCGCCGGAATCCATCCACCATTCTAGAGGATTTCCCACCGAGTTGCATTCAGATATCATGGAACACAGATCGTCCATTTATTTCTTGGATTCAGCCATATTTTCTTGGTCCTTATTTTTGCCTTTCTTTGGGGCACAATAATGTGTTAAGTTGTGGCCAATCTTTCCATAATTAAAGCATTTCCCCTTGAATTTCTGCTTAGGTTGATTGCTTTCTTATCCAGTTTTCTTTTAATTTTTTGAGTTGTTATGGTCATCTTCTACAATGCTTGCTCCATTCATTACAGAATTTCCTTTCGACCTTCTTTCAGTAGCTTTGTTATCTTCTTCAATGGACAGTCTTACTGTGAGATCTTCGACTGCCATCTCCTTCATTTATGTTTCAAGTAGTTCTTGAAGTCCTTCTACATAGGTGATAACTTCTCTATTATTGTTGCAACTTGAAACGCCTCATTCACGATCAAACCTACAATAAAGTTTATGTGAACATTAAGTGCATTTTTAACATGTTCGACTTAGGTATTTACCAAATTCATACCTTCCGCAAGGAGATCATGGATGATAGCTTACAGTTTCTATACTTGGGATACAACAGACTTACTGTCAATCATTTTATACTCAAGGAATCTTGTAACGAAGAACTTTTTGGTTTCAGCATTCTCAGTTTTGTATTTTCTTTCTAGCGCACCCTACAACTTTTTTGATGTTTTCATTCCACTATACAAGTTGTATAGGTCTTCTTGGAGGCCACTTGGAATGTAATTCCTTCATAGGAAATCAAAGTGTTTCTATGCCTCCATAACGATAAATTTTTCTTGGTATAAAGTTCCTTCGAGCACCTCTAGAGCTTTTTCAGATGTAAATCTTTGAAGACACAATGTTGTAAGTTAGAAGAACATCTCCTATTGCCATCTTTTGAAATCAATACTTGTGAATTTTTTGGATTTCTCCGCTAGTGCCATTACATGTGGAACACTTGTAAGACTCATTCAGGAAACATTAGTTGTTGCCACAGTCATTGCAGCATCATTCACATAACTGTCAGTAGTCATTTTCTTGTCACAAAAAGACAGTAAGTTTTAGTATATCAAAATACTACTTATAAAGTAGTAGCAACTTTAACACCCCTTTTTTTTAGTTTAACGATAAAGTTCGTATGACTTCCAATCATTAATCAACTGACCTTTAACTTGTGATGACATTTTTATGACCTAAAACCACTTGTTAAGTTCAAACAGAGTAGAAATCTTATAGCTTTAATCTCCAAAAACCAAAACAATACAGATTCTGGATTATGAAAAAAACTTTAGTGAATAGAAAATTTCACCAAACAAGCAAAAAAAAAATCTTTTTTTACTTAAGAATGTTGTTTTGGGTAAACAATCTATATTATGTCAAAATAACTTCAACAAAAGTTCAAGATTAAATCAAGAACACTTGTGAAGTTTTTTAACACCTTCAACAAAAGTTCAATGTGAACTATCAAAGAAGTGTGTTATTTTATTTCAAAGAAAAAAGATGAAGTAGAATAAATCAAGTCCTCCAAATTCACGGAGTGTCCTTAAGGAAATAATTCATTTTAAGTACCCTAGATTGCAGAATTTTCCTACCAGGATAAAATGGCTTCACAACCAAAATGTAGTGGTACCTCAAACATTCTGGTTTTCTTTGAACTCACTCAATGGGAGAAGATCACACAGAGTTTTTAGAAGCAACAGAAATGTTTTTTCTCTGCAGAAATTTTCATACTAAACCTATGGAAAAAATGCAGGTTTATATAGTCATGAAGTGCCTCTTCAAAAATGAGGAAATGGTTCATCGGAAAGGTGTATCATTTTGGAAAAGCCATGTCTGTCCATTTCAAAACAACATATTTTTTCGAAATAGTGTATCTTTTCCTCGAAGGGTTGTGTCCCTCCATTTTCCATTCACACCAATTGAACCCAACAATTGTAATTTACAATTAATCAAATTATAGTTACTAGTGATAATTATATTCCAAACAATAGCGCTTTATAAACTTTCCTCATATATACTTCCACTCCCTTTCACTACTTACTATCCTATAGTTACTTCATCCGTTTTATAATAAGTGATATTTTAATTTGGACATACCTCTTAAGAAAACTATTTACTCCTAAAAAATTAAATGATATGTTTACTAACTGACCCTTAATCAGATGTCTTGAAAAATAATTCTAATGATTTCGTGGTTATGTAAAATTTTATTTATTTTAATAAAGATAAAACTAAAAGGAAAAAATCAATATCCTTCTAATTTTGTGAAATCATTTATTTTGAACCAAACAAAAAGAAAAAAATACATGTTAGAAAATAAAGGACGTAATCTAAAAATATGACAATTAAAGCATTCGGGTGGGATTAGTACTATACATATAGGAGTTGTTTGGAGTGAGATATAAGTTGTAATAGTCTCAGGATAAATTGTGGAATTATTTCATGTCTGGTTGATGGGATAAATTAGTCAACAGATTACTTATCCCACCATTTATGTTGTAGTGATAGGATAAGTTATCACATATTTATGGTGGGATAACTTATCCCGAGATAATTAATTTCGAAATAAGTTATCCCAGAAAAACTTGTTCCCAACCAAATGATAAGGTGAACCAAATTGCATTTGGCATCATTATTAATGATCATACGATGTGGTGTTGATACAAACTTCATTCTCTCTAAATTAATTATCCAATTTACTATAAATATTTTTCCCAAATATTTTATCCAATTAATAAATTAAGACATAATTAATTAGAAATTTCTCATTTTACTCCTACAATTAATATTTTTTAAAAGCATAAACAAGTTTATTAGTTTCAAAAAGTATTTTTTATCAAAGGAATGAATAAAGGGAAAATAAGTAAAACTATCCATCTTATTTATAATTTCTTAAGAAACGTGCAATGGAGAAAATTGACAAATACTATGAAATTGAGGGAGTATAAAGAGATTTGAACTATATTAATTTTATCAAGCCAAGTAAATATATATAGATAATTTTCATACATGCACCAGATACAACACCATGTTCTCCAAATTATATATATATATATATATATATATATATATATATATGCTTTTGGTCCTATTTATTTAATATAGATGAAATTTGGAGAGTTAACCGAATTATTTTTATTTGCTTTAAAAATATTTTAAATTAACAATTATTGTAATTAATAATAATATTTTAATGTAATTTTCACATAATATATGTTACTCTCTCTACCCGAATTTATGTGCATAAATGAAATTTTGAGAGAACCTATGTTTTATTGGGATAATAGTTTGAAAAATACGTATACTTTGCCTAAATTTGCAGTACCAATTGTATGTATTTATTTTTAAAAATGAGAAGTTGTATGTATTTATTTAAGGAATGCATATAGAACTAGATTTAGAGATCCACCAAAATATTATAAATACTAATGAATAATATAGACCAATCCCAAAAATATAAAGAACTAAAACAAATATTATCTGGGAAACAAAGAGAATTAAAAATAAGAAAAGAAAGACTACAATATAACATAATTGTTGGAGTATGTCAAAAATCAATAAAAGCACAAAAGGAAGAAATATCATAGTTAGAATCACAAATAGATAGTCTAGAATACATATGTCAGCATGATCTATACACTATCAAGTAGATTAAATAAACAAAGAAGAATTTATAATAGATGAAAAAACATATGAAAATCATGAAAGATTAAAAATAAGAATAATATTTTCTAATTTAGGAAGAAGATATAAGAAAATAGGTGAACATTTATATTTAGAGTTAGAAAAAGAAGAATTAAAATTAGAAGATAAATTAAAAACTATGGTAAGAATAACAAAAGAAAATGAAGAAATAAACAGAAAAAAGGAAATAGAAAAAATAAAACAACAAACTACAGATGAAATACGAAAAATAGAAAAATAAAAAATAATAGGATTGTTGAATTAGAAAAAGAACTACAAATGCTAAAAGATCTGTACGAAAAAAGACAGAAAGAAAAAAAAGAAAAAGATAAAGAACAAAAATTATTAGCTGAGATAAATCATTTTAAGGAAAAATTAGAACAAAGAACTAAAGAATTAGAAACTAATGAAATAGAAATAAATACAATAGATGCTGAAGAAACAGATAATTATGATTAGAAAGTAGTGAAACATATACAGAAATCTTAACAAATATAGAAAAAATAGAAATAAATGAAAAACAAGAAATAATTAATAAAGAAAACTTAGAAAATACAAACACGGAAATAAACACTCTTGATAAAAAGGATGATGAAAAAATAATATCTAGTACATCAGAAATAAGAAAACCTACATATTATTATAAAGATAAGTTTAAAAAATATAACCTAAAGGATGAATATAACAAATGGACACCAAAACAAATAGTCAATAAAAATTATAATTTTTTTTATACTTAGACTGTGTAATAGATGTAGATAAAACGATACAATTTAGGATAGGATATATAACAAAAGAATTATTAGACAATGGTATAAATGCAATAGATACACCAGAATATATAGAAAGAACACTAATAGGAACAACAAAATTATGGTTTTTAAATTTAACTAAAGATAGTAAAAAGATATTAAGGGCTGATAAAAAAATGGAAGGAACAACAGTAATTAAACTAACACCTACAGACATATTGAACAAATATGAAATAGCTATAAGAGATGAATTTAGAAGTATGGCAACAGAAGAAGAAGAACAAAACAAAGAAAAAGATATAAATAGGAATTTAATGTTAAAACTAGCAACATGTAATATGTGATATATAGATGAATATATATGTCCATTGATAACGCTCAACTTACACCTCAAATTAGTGTAAGGCGGTCGTCGTCAGTATATTTACCCAACTTTGGAGTCGGGGTCGAATCCACAGGAACAATATGAGTGGCGATTAAGCTAATTTGAAGCTATAGCTACAAGTTTAATTCAAACAAATGGTATGAAAATATAAAATTAAGATAGGGGTTTTGGAAGTATCAAGTAATGTTGTCACATCAGTATTAATGTTTGTAATCAATATAAATGGGAAACCAGAGTTATGTTCACCAAGGGTTTCAGGAATTGATAGATACTAGGTAATACTAGAGATTCTCTGAATGATTAGAACAACAGAATTTCCTTGATGATTATACTATCTAACTTATCTCTCGACCTCACCAGACAATTTATTATCTAATTCTCTCAAACTTAGATAACTTATGTATTTCCAATAGGATGTTATCTCAAGTAGATTAATCCAGTTATGGTATTAATCATTAAACAGAAGGTTGGTAGTTTCTGAGTCCCTGTTGATAATTCACGTCCTGTAGTCTATTTCTCCGTTAGAAGTAAATAAAACCTAAGGCATAATCTAATGTTTGCAACCACTAGATTTTAGTTAAAACCACAGAATTTCAAGATGTTCTATTACTCCTTGAATCCGTTAAACACCTAGCATCATATCAAACCCTAATCCTTGGATCCCATAACCCCAGCTAATGGAATTAGCCGCTCATGATTTGATGAAAAAAATCACAAGTTGAATTCATGATGTTAATAATCAACTTACGTGTAGATGGAAAACAACAAGAAATTTCTTCAACTAAATCCCAAGTTAGAAACCCAAGAATAGTTTATAAGAAAGAAAACTAAGAATAGTTGGCCAAAGAGAATAATGTACGTGTTTCTCTCTCCAAAGTTCTTGTTCTGAATAATGAAAACTTGATAATTTAAAAACCCTCAAAATTTCTATTTATACTAAAGCCTAATTAAGGTAATAAAATAACAAAATCACAGCTGGGCTTGAATTTAGGTGACGGCATATTGGAGTTGATCGTCAGGCTTCTGACAACGTCTCAGATATGTCATCAAAAGTCGTACCTTCTTAACCTATTCTGCCTCACTCTGATGATGTCCTCTGAAAGCTTACCAGAGGAGTGACGGCGTGTAGCAAATGTTGTCCGACCTTCAGCTTATTTCACCATGTTTTATCCCACTTGACGGTATCTTCTGACGGCTAACCACACTTGTGACAACATATTGAAAATGTAGTCACCTTCATCCAGCAACTCTTCTTCATTGTTCTTCCTGA
>NC_061121.1:147901513-147931782 GCF_002878395.1 Capsicum annuum | reverse complement strand
CTTTGGTATTGTATGCTCCCTTATAGTAGCATTCTTTATATGCACACGTATATTCATCTATATATCACATATTACATATTGCTAGTTTTAACATTAAATTCCTATTTGTATTTTTTTCTTTGTTTTGTTCTTCTTCTTCTTCTGTTGTCAAATTGCTAAATTCATCTCTTATAGCTATTTCATATTTTTTCAATGTCTATAGGTGTTAGTTTAATTACTGGTGTTCCTTCTGTTTTTTTATCAGCCCTTAATAACTTTTTACTATCTTCAGTTAAATTTAAAAACCATAATTTTGTTGTTCCTATTAGTGTTCTTTCTATATATTCTGGTGTATCTGTTGCATTTATACCATTGTCTAATAATTCTTTTGTTATATATCCTATCCATAATGGTATCGTTTTATCTACATCTATTACACAGTCTACGTCTAAGAAATTATAATTTTTACTGATTATTTGTTTTTGTGTCCAGTTGTTATATTCATCCTTTAGGTTATATTATTTAAATTTATCTTTATAATAATATGTAGGTTTTCTTATTTCTGATGTACTAGGTATTATTTTTTCATCGTCCTTTTTATCAAGAGTGTTTATTTCCGTATTTTTATTTTCTAAGTTTTCTTTATTACTTACTTCTTTTTTTTTCATTTATTTCTAGTTTATCTATATTTGTTAAGATTTCTATATATGTTTCATTACTTTCCGAATCATAATTATCAGTTTTTTCAGCATCTATTATATTTATTTTTATTTCATTAGTTTCTAATTCTTTATTTCTTTGTTCTAATTTTTCTTTAAATTGATTTATCTCAGCTAATAATTTATGTTCTTTATCCTTTTCTTCTTTTTCTTTCTGTCTTTTTTCATATAGATCTTTTAGCATTTGTAGTTCTTTTTCTAATTCTGTAATCCTATTATTTTTTATTTCTTCTATTTTCCGTATTTCATTTGTTGTTTGTTGTTTTATTTTTTCTATTTCCTTTTTTTTCTGTCTATTTCTTCATTTTCTTTGTTATTCTTACCATAGATGTTAATTTATCTTCTAATTTTAATTTTTCTTTTTCTAACATTAAATATAAATATTCACCTATTTTCTTATATCTTCTTCCTAAATTAGAAAATACTAATCTTATTTTTATTTCTTTGTGATTTTCATATGTTTTTTCATCTATTATTAAATTTCTTTGTTCATTTTATCTACTTGATAGTGTATAGATCATGTAGATATATGTATTCTAGACTATCTATTTGTGATTTTAAATATGATAGTTCTTCCTTTTGTGCTTTTATTGATTTGTGACATACTCCAACAATTATGTTATATTGTAGTCTTTCTTTTCTTATTTTTAATTCTCTTCGTTTCTCAGATAATATTTGTTTTAGTTCTTTATATTTTTGGGGCTGGTCTATATTATTCATTAGTATTTATAATATTTTGGTGGATCTCTAAATCTAGTTCTATATGCATTCCTTAAATAAATACATACAACTTCTCGTTTTTTAAATAACATGGCTTTGATACTAATTGTAGGGGGTGCGGATAACTTATTTTTGTTAAAATTTTATGTCCTATTACCCCTTAGACTTGTTTTTCATATTTAAATGACATATATCTGTCACTTGGACCATAGCGTGTAATTCACGCATATTGAGCGTATGAAAGTGTTAAAAAATTGTTATGAACATTTTTTTCAGTCATGTAGCCCCTCAATTTTTTTATTTTATATATTATTCATTAAATTCCTTATCTCCTTTCTTCTACTCTTCTCCCAATTCCTTACCTCCTTTCTTCTACTTTTCTTTCAATTTCATCTCTATTGTTGAAGGTAAGATTTTTTCGTCCAAAATTATGATATCTTTCTTTGTTTTCTTTATTTGTTTAAAACTTCTTCTCACTATTTTTTAATTTTGTTCTCACTAGTTTTTAATTTCTAATTTTTGATTTTTAAAATCAGGATTAGCCATGGAAGATGTAAAATTAGATTTGAATAACATTTGTTTAGACAAGAAAGATTTAATGTTGAATGCGGAGGTAAAATTGGATTTGAATAACATTTATTTAGACAAGAAAGATTTAATGTTGAATGCGGAAGTGCGATATCTGCCCAAATTAAGAATTTTTGATGGGATTTAAAAGGGGCTTATGCCCATTCCTGCGTGAGGCAGAACAAGGCAGCCACTAGCCTTAGTTCAATACTAAGGTGGAAAAAAGGAAAAATTCAACCTGCAATTTTTTTAAGAAAGTTTTTGAGTTGAATAAAATTATTAAAGAAATTTTTTGATTTGAATTTGAAATTTACGAAAAGATTTTCTTAAAAATATAGTATGAACTAAATAAAAGACAAATTTCAAGAATTAAGAATCAAGATTTTGGTGAAAAATGGTGAAAAAATGATGAAAAGTGATGAAAAAATAAGAATGGAGAAGAAAGTAAATAAAAAATAATTTTAAACAAAAAATATACGTGTAAATATAAGATTGGTGCGTGTATTACACTGTCATCTGCCAAAACAGGGTATAACATTTTGGGGGGGAGGGGGATTAATTCTACTTTAAAATAATTCAGAGGGTAATAGGACCCCCACAAAGTTCAGTCTGTGCAACTGCAAATTTAGGCAAAGTACATGTATTTTTTTGGACTATTATTCCTTTTTATATGATCTTTGACTATTTAAGTTGTTAATAATTGTGATTTTTTATATCTTTTATGAAAATTTTAAATATATTAAAAAACTAAAAAAGAAAGTCTGACCACTTCCATCTTGATAAATGAAATCACTTTCTTTTTAATTTTATTTGCAGTCCATGTTTCATACTTCAAAATATTTATTGCAAACATATTGACACATCCAATGGAAGAAAATATCTTACATATTTTCTCTCACAAATAAGATCTGTAAAATCTAAAGTCAATTGTTGTAATGGCCAATAAGAGAATAACATAGCATGTAAAAATATCTATGATGTTCCATCTAATGAACTGGATAGTGTTGGCCCAAAGTAAGGAGAAAGCTCAGCTTCGATGATTCGATAAAGACAATTACTCATCTTAATATTTATGGAGGCTTCACAAAAAGCAAATCTCCAATAACAACACATCTCTTGTTCTCTATCTATGTGGTTCCTTATCAAACCCACAAAGTATAACAACTTTTTTACAGTTCGATTTTACGAGTCATGATGATAACTACTTTAATGCACCAGTAAGCAAGTCAAACCATAGCTCGATATAACAAGTAATGGGATAGGTTGTGAAAGGTACAATAAATATCAAAATTAAGCATGCAGATATATTGCAAATGATAAAATATAACTATGACAGCATAAATATAGATAAGTGGGAAAAAAATAGTAAAAGAGTATCCCACGACCTAGTAATGTCGGTATAAGAGCCACTAATCAAAAGAATAAGAATAATAATAGGATCAATATATACGTAGTCTTGAATGTAAAGACTGTCCAAAATAGTGGAAGGAGAGAGAAATCAACTCCAACTCCGAAAGCTCACCCTATCTTCGAACTCTGAGTATGCTCGAGATAAACATCAACAACGACAGCTAGTACTCGGATCTGCATTAAAAAATTAAATATGAAAAATTATAATATGAGTACCAAACTAACGGGTACTCACTAGGTATCATCACTCAACTAAGCAAACTCTTAATAAAAAGCATAATAAGATGCGAGAATGTAAACTTAAGTTAGAAATAAAAGTGCAAATCTGAAATAATGCTCCAGCTGATAGATAATAATTAACAAGGTAGCTAATATAAAAATGAATAAAACTAACTACAACTTAATTGGGCCCCCATAAGTCCAAAAGACACAATTAAGAGGAAATAACCCAATCGAGCTCCCATAAAACTGATGGATGCAATCAAGAGAGAAGCACCAACAGTAATAATTATAAAGTCACAGATCACCGACACCATATCTGTGATTAGTTTTGCACTGTAAACACCAGACTTGAATCAGATCCTTAATATAATAAGTGAACCATAAATGCCATACTCAAATCATTCTTTAGTATCATATATGCCAGACTCAAACCAAAAATTTAGTATCATAAATCAATAATAACTATCAGACTCAAATTGAAATTCTAATATCATAAATCAATAATAACTGTCAGACTCAAATAGATCTTTCAAGTAAATAAAGGTTACCAAGTCTAATAAAGAATCAAAAATATGTCTAAATCATCCTAGGGTCCAAGATTATATATAAAATGGAAAAAGAAGTCCTCCTAGATTTACAGGGAGCTAATTAAGATATTTTACCTAAAAGAGGGCCTACAGGGTCCGTATGAACTACGAAAGTCTACCCTAGGGAAATTTTTATCCAAACTAGACTAAGATTTTAAGCCCTTTCTACAATGTATTAATTAAGTCTAAATAATTCCTAATGCAACAATGTGACAAAAAAGAAGGATAAATAGGTCAATTATACCTATAACAACTCTCTAACAAGAAAAATATCCTATCTTTTATCAAAATATGCAACCAAGCCATAATTTTTAACCAAAATACATCATACTACCATACTAATATCATAATAAAACTCAATATATGAGGAAATTAAGTAAGCCTACCCTACCTGGACTCCTACGAATACCTAAAAAGTCCACAAAATTGGAGTTTTTTCCTCATAGATTTTCAGTGATATCTGGGTGTTTGGATTTATGAGCCAAAAGCCAACATGCTTTACTACTTTTAGCATATCCTATGAACACGTAGTCCACTATCTTAGGTCATATCTTTACCCTTTTAGGCATAGGAACTTGGACCTTTGCTAGACATTCCCACACTTTGAAATATTTCAAGTTGGGTTTCCTTCTTTTTTTTTTCATATAAAATTGATTGTGTCTTACTATGGGGCATTCTATTGAGTATTTGGTTAGCTGTAAAGATAGATTTCCCCCACAAGTTTGCAGTAAACCTAAACTTATTAATAAGGCATTCATCATTTTCTTTAAGGTTTGGGTTTTCCTTTTTACAATTTCATTAGATTGAGGTGAATACGTGACCATAGTTTAATGGTCAATTCCATTCTCTACACATATTTCCACAAAGTAAGATTCATATTCTCTACCCCTATCACTTCTTATCATTTTGATTTTATTCTCTAACTAATTTTTAACTTCTATTTTATATGGCCTAAACACATCTATTACTTTATTGTTACCAGAAAATAGACATAACAATATCTAGTGCAATCGTTAATAATAGTTATAAAATACTTTTTCCCACCACGAGATGGTGTTGACTTTATATCATAAATATCAGTGTGGATTAAGTCTAAGGGATTGGAATTCCTTTCAACAGACTTATACGGATGCTTAGCATACTTTGATTCCATACACATTTGATATTTTGATTTATTGCACTCAAAGTTTGGCAAAAATTCTAAGTTAATCAATTTTCGCAATGTTTTATAATTGACATATCCTAATCGTTCATGCCACAAATCATTAGACTCAAGCAAGTAAGAAGAAACTGAACTTTTATTGATTTCAACATTCATTACATTCATTTTGAATAGGCCCTCAATGAGGTAGTCTTTTCCTACGTACACTTTTCCATTACTAATTATATTTTTTCTGGAAACAAATACCTATTTTAATATGTTTTATCGAGAAGTGATACAAAAATTAAGTTCTTCCGTAAATCCAGTACATACAGGACATTGTTCAAAGTTAACACTTTACCTAAAGTTATTTTCAAGAATACTTTTTCTGTTTATTCAACTTTTGTAGTTGCGAAGTTTGCCATGTAAATCTTTTCTTCAACTTGAGTTGGAGCGAACGTACAAAACAACTCCTTATTTGTACAAACTTGGTGGGTCGCACCGAAATCCATCCACCATTCTTGAGGATTTCCTACCAAGTTGCATCCAGACAACATGGCACATAGATCGTCCATTTCTTTCTTGCATTTAACCATATTTTCTTGGTCCTTCTTTTTGCCTTTCTTTAGGGCACGACAATCTGTTGAGTTATGACCTATATTTCAACAATTAAGGCATTTCCCCTTGAATTTCTTCTTAGGTTGATTACCTTCTTGTCCAACTTTCTTTCATTTTTTTGAGTTGTTTTGGTTATCTTCTACAATATTTGCTCCTTTCATTGTAGAATTTCCTTTTGACCTTCTTTCCATAACTTTTTTGCCTTCTTCAATGCACAGTATCACTATGAGATCCTTGACTTTCATCTCCTTTCGTTTATGTTTCAAGTAGTTCTTGAATTCCTTCCACATAGGTGAGAACTTCTCTATTATTGTCGTGACTTGAAATGCCTCGTTCATGACCAAAGCAATAATAAAGTTTATGTGAACATTAAGAACATTTTTAACATGTTCAACTAAGGTATTTACAGAACTCATACTTTCCGCAAGGAGATCGTGGATGATAAATTGTAGTTCCTGTACTTGGGATACAACAAACTTATTGTCAATCATTTTATACTTAAGGAATCTTGCAATGAAGAACTTTTTGGTTCCAGCATCCCCAGTATTGTATTTTCTTTCAAGTGCACCCCACAACTCTTTTGACATTTTCATTCCACTATACACGTTGTATAGGTCCATCTTGGAGGCGACTTAGAATGTAATTCCTTCATAGGAAATTAAGTGTTTCCACGCCTCTATAACGATAAATTTCTCCTGGTCCGAAGTTCCTTCGGGCACCATTAGAGCTTCTTCAGATAAAATCTCTGAAGATACAACGTTGTAAGGTACAAGAACATCTTCTGTTGCCACCTTTTAAAATCAACACTCGTGAATTTTTCAGATTTCTCCGCTAGTCTCATTGCCCGTGGAACACTCGTACGACTAATTATTTCAACATTAGTTGCTGCCAAAATCATTGTAGCATCATTCACATGACTGTCAGTAGTTATTTTCTTGTCACAAAAAGACAATAAATTTTAGTATATCGAAATACTACTTATAAAGTTGTAGAAACTTTAAACACCCCTTATTTCTAGTTTAACGATGTAGTTTTTATGACTTCCAATCATTAACCGAGTAACCTTTAACTTGTGATGATGTATTTATGACTTCAAATCCACTTATTAAGATCAAACGGAGTAGAAAACTTAAAGCTTTAATCTCCAGAAACCAAAAATAATACAGATTCTGGATTATGAGAAAAAACTTTACTGAAAGAAACTTTCACCAAACAGGAAAAAAATATATTTTTTTCCAAATTATTTCCTTATGATAGTTGTTTCGGGCACACAATCTGTATTATGTCAAAACAACTTCAACACAAGTTCAAGATTAAATCAAGAACACTTGTGTAGTTTTTCACCACCTTCAACACAAGTTCAATATGAACTATCAAAGAAGTGTGTTTTTTTATTTTAATGAAAAAAGATAAAGCAGAATAAGCCAAGTCCTCCGAATTCATGGAGTGTCCTTAAGGAAATAATTTCCCTCAAGTATCCGAGGTTTCGAAATTTTTCTACCAGAATAAAATGGCTTCACAACCAAAATGTAGTGGTACGTCAAACTTTCTGGTTTTCTTTGAACTTACTCTATGGGAGATGATCATACAGAGTTTTTAGAAGCAAGAGAAATATTTTTTCTATGCAAAATTTTTTATATTAAACATGTGAAAAAAATACAGATTTATATAGCCATGGAGTGCCTCTTCGAAAAGGAGGCAATGGTTCATCGGAAATGTGTATCATTTTGGAAAAGTCTTGTCTGTCCATTTCGAAAAACATATCTTTTCTGAACAGTCACAACTGACCGAACAATCACCCCTTTTCCAAAATAGTGTATCTTTTTCTCAAAGGGTTGTGTCCCTCCATTTTCTATTCACACCAATTGAACACAACAATTATAAATTATAGTTAATCATATTATAGTAACTAATGATAATTATGTACCAAACAATAGCTCTTTATAAACTTCCTCATATATACTTCCACCTCTTTTCACTACTTACTATTCTTACAGTTACTTTATCCGTTTTATAATAAGTGGTATTTTATTTTGGATATACCTCTTAAGAAAACTATTTACTCCTAAAAAATTAAATGATATATTTACTAACTGAACCTTAATCAGATGTCTAGAAAAAATAGCTCTAATAATTTCTTGGTTATGTAAAATTTTATTTATTTTAATAAAGATAAAACTAAAAGGAAAAAACCAATATCCCCCTAATTTTGTGAAATCATTTATTTTGAACCAAATAAAAGATAAAAATACATGTTAGAAAATGAAGGGAGTAAGCTAAAAATATGACAATTAAAGCATTTGGGTGGGAGTAGTACTATATATATATATTTAGGAGCTGTTTGTTGTGAGATATACGTTATAATAGTCCCGGGATAAATTGTGGAATTATTTTATCCCATGTTTGGTCAATGGCATTAGTCAAGGAATTACTTATCCCACCATTTATGCCGTAGTGATGGGATAAGTTATAACATATTTACGGTGGGATAACTAATTCCGAAATTAATTATCTTGGGATAACTTGTTCCCAACCAAACGATAAGGTGAAACAAATTTCATTTGGCTTCATTATTAATGATCATAAGATGTGGTGTTGATACAAACTTCGTTCGTTCTATATTAATTGTCTAATTTACTATAAATAGTTTTCCCAAATTATTTATCCATTTAATAAATTAAGACACAATTTATTAGAAATTTCTCATTATTAGAAGTTTATAAGTTTCAAAAAGTAATTTTTGTCAAAGGAATTAATAAAGGGCAAATAAGTTAAACTATCCATCTTATTTATTATTTCTTAAGAAACTTGAAACGGAGAATATTTACAGCTAATATGAAATAGAGGGAGTATAAAGAGATTTGCACTATATTAATTTCATCAAGCCAAGTAAATATATTTAGATAAAATTTTCATTTATGCACCAGATACAACATTATGTTCTCCAAATTTCATCTATATCAAATAAATTAGGACCAAAAGCATATAAATATACACACACATATATATATATATGCATATATATATATATATATACATATATATATATATTTATATTCATATATATATATATATATATATATATATATATATGACTGCCACTTTACCAAGAAGTGTAGGGAGAATTCTCCCAGCCAGTTTCTAAACAACAAGTACTCAGACACTAGATAAACATTGGTGCCTACCCATGACAAAAATAAAAAAGTTTTCTACCTGCGAAGAAGGAAAAGTGGTAAAAGAAATATAGAACAAATAGTAGCAGACTCTATAAAAAAATTGCTAGCGGAATAGCCTAAAGAAATAGTAATGGAAAATCCAAAGCCTGAGCCAATGTAACGCCCCGAAATTGGGTCCTGAGACATCACACGGTGCTTAAGGTCACGAGTGACCCCAAGCTAACCCTTCTACTGGCATAAATCATAAGTAACTGAATAAAAATAAAATCAATACAAATCAGTAGAAATTAACTCTTTTTTGAATCTGATCAATACATAAATAGAATTTTACAGGATTACAATTCTGCCTTTAGAACCAAAATTGAAACAAAATACTTCAACTTCTACTGACTGTCTATGAAGTCTCTACTAGTACTGACTTTAGGTAGCCGGGTCATGACTCCTGACTACGCCAACTCAATACGCTTGAATAAAGAAAATACAACACTATGAACTCTGCATAACTAACCCAAGCCCTTGAATCAAAAGGACTCATCACCTGCTGACTGGATACCACGAACTAATTGGATCTGAAGGTACAACTATTCCTTGTACCTATATTTCGAGAAAACGTAGCCCACATATGAAAATGTGGGTCAGTACCATGGAAAAATACTGAGCATATGGGGGTGCAATGCATATACAAAATAATATCTTAATATCATCATAGTTTATAAAATTATGCATGCTGATATAGATGACTCACTTAGCTCGATTTAAATCATCAAAATCATGGATGAATAATACATATAAAGTAAAACAAGTGAGTCATTACAATACGTTCTCAATTCAATTTTATCTCAATTTCAAATCATCAAAACAATCAAATCTCATGTCAATTCTCATTAGAATATATTCCTTAAATCTTTTAAGAATAATGACTTTCTCAAACTCAGCCTTTTAAGAAAATATGTTTTCATCTCAGATAGAAGAGTACACACACACATTGGGAGATCCTATAACCAACAAAACCATGTGAGCTACATGGAGTCCAACGTACAACCCACGTTGGGGAGAGCCGTCCTATCCTTGCCATCAGAGTAGGACTTCCAGTATCAATTCAAAAACACTAGTGATCACTATTTAAATCAGCCTCAGGGTCACATTAAAGAAAATCCACAATAAACACTATAACAATTTTCATCGGGAGATAATTTGCTACCCCTTTATCATAATCAATAAAAACGTGGATTTCCTTCACAGTTGAGTTCAAAATAACTCATTCACGACCAAAAGGTCAAATCATTCAAAACATCTCAAATATTCAACATCAACGTGCTTATAACCCACACTTTCTAAAAAAAAACACAATTTCCAATGGGGATTCACGACCCAAATATCAAAATCATTATAAGTATCGTTCAAGATTCATACTTTATATGATCACACATGTAAATTCATCTTTCAAAATCATAAACATCAAGATTTCATAATAATCATCATAAGATATGGGTTCATGCTTCAAATTCGAAAAAATCAAATAAAAATCATGCCTTTGTAAAGAAAATTACTTTTGGGCACAAGAACGAAAGAGAGTTCTTATTGAAAAACCCTACATGCCTTGAATGATGAACTTTAGATCGATACTCATTTTTGAGATGTTAATCGTGCCTTTGAATGATGGTTCTTGGAGTTCTTGAACTAAGAACTTGGAATCTTGAATAAATTTGCAGAATTAATGGTGAACTTTAGAGGTTCTTGAAGTTCTTAAACTAGGAACTTGGAATCTTGAATAAATTTGCAGAATTAATGGTGAACTTTGGAGGTTCTTGAAGTTGGATGTAGGAGCTTACGGCTTTCTTTTTGAGGGAATTTGATAAAATATAACATATAATGCTTCTAATAGGCTTTAATATAGGGTTTGGACGGATTTTGGGTGAGGGGGAGTGACCAAAACGTCCCTAAAAATCAAATAATTCTCGGATCTGTCCTTTGGTGGACTGTTTGGATAGTCTAAAGTATATCAACCATAACGTTTTACTTCGATATACAAATTGGATGAAACTAATTTTATCATAAAGAGGACTCTCATATCTTTCCGTTGATAGATAGTATCTCACCCAGATCATTGTATACGAGGAGTTATGATTATTTGAAGTTGACCCAAAAATTCACTTTTGTTAGGCTGAAGTAGATCGACCATAACTTTTTGCTTCGATAGACAAATTGGATGAAACCAATTTCATTGGAAAGAGGACTCGCAAAGCTTTCCATTGATATATAGTAGATTACCCATATAATTATGTACAATGATCTATGATCGTTTAAAGTTGGAGTAAAAATATGCCAGGCCTTAGTATTTTTTTCCTGCAAGTTTTACTGTTCACAGTTCGATCGGAATGGTCGTAGTTCGATCAGAATGGTCGTAACTCATCGATCGAGTGTCTGTTTTCGATGATGTACATATCGTTGGAAAACTTATTCGATACTTTGCGCAATGGTAGGTCAACATCTTGGAAATACTACACAGAAAATTTATGGATCGCTCTAAAACGTAGAACTCGATACGTTTCTCACAAAATCTTTACGAAGAAATTTTTTGGGGTATTACATTATCTCCCCATTGGAAACATTCATCCTCGAATGTCTCTTGATAGGATAAAAATACTAATCAACTGACCTTCTTAAGGGACGCGAACATCTGAGACATATCGGCACGATTGGAATTACAGTTTCCTTGTCCTCATACTGAACATGCATATCTGACGCATAAATATCTAGCTGAATTGACTCTAGAATATATGAATGCGTATGCAACAATAGCCAATTCAAGGCTCGTAATGAGAACTTGAGCATGGACTAGATGTATTTAAAACATGGAAGCTTTAAGAAGTCATGGGGTATCTCCCCCTTGGGACTCTATGTTTCTCTACAACACTTATTTCACAGGGTCACTAAGACAATGCACGGGGCACCTATGAATTAGCTCATATGCATGACGCACGAACAGAGGTATACTCATAACTACTGAGATGATCCGTATGGAAATGATTTCGTTCCTAAGATCCTTGGATAACATGATGAATGATAAATGAGAAGGTACACAATACGATTCTGATTGACTGAGTTGGAATACTTGGAAAATAAAGATCGTTTAGTAGAAGTTTATGAATTGAAGCATAACAAGCTTCCAGAATCTGAAACATGTACACCACTATCCCTCAAGATAACCAATTAAAACTTCAATTAACCATAATATACATGAAAGCTTAATCTTAATCTTACTTCACATTACCACTTAGCTCAAAATAAGCATACACCATCTAGAGCTTCAACGCTTTCAGCTCAACTTTGGAATTTCAATCTTAGAGTCTAATGCTCAACTCAAAATTTTCTCATCCTTAACGGATCACACTACCTCTGTCATCACTTATTAAAATCATACTTGTAAACTTATATTTCTAAACCATAAGAATCAAAATCACATCTAAGAAGCTCAACCATTACAGTCATACACTAATCCTCGAAATTAAAGCAGTCCCATAATATCTTGGGTAAACTTTCTCATCATAAACACAACATCAAACTTAATCATGAATCAACCAAACTTAGGCTCTTATATCCACTATTCAAGCCTACTAGATCACTTCCTAAAAACTAATACGATTAATCAAGAAATCGTCAGAGTCACCTTCACGATCACCAATCATTCAAACTTAACTTTTAGCACACAATATAACTTAAAACTTTTCGCACGAAATTTCCACTTAGAAACTATAAAACAATCCTCAACAAATTCTAGCCTATTTAAACTTCATAACAATAATAATTGGCCATAATCATATAGCTTATCTTATTCACAATCCATTAACACATCCTTCTTTCACCCGTCACTACTATCTATCCTTCATACACAACTTAACTTAGTTCATAGCTCTCTACGTCTTAACTTAACTTCCTCTTGCAATCTGGAGAGCGCCTAGATTAACAACACTTACCCACCAAGTACTTTCATCACTAACCTATACACTCTGTCATACAAATACCGTCAACACCTATTTCATACCTCGAATAAACTATATCACTTCCTATTAACCCAATTGCATGCAAAAAGGGATTTCTCTATACTTATGCTCAACAAATCACACTTACCATCCTTCTTAGTACTACACCTCCACATCCCACATTTTTAGCCAGCACAAGGAACAAGATGAACTACAAGTTGCTAGTGGATCGAAATAGGCCGCACATGGCTTCACTAGACTTTGGTTTTGTGTTTTGATCAAGAAAGTTATATGAATAACAAAGTAACTATACTAGTGAATCGAAATAGGCCCCACACGGCTTCACTAGACTTTGATTTGTATTTTGAAGAAGAAAATAAGATGAATAACAAAGAAGCCATGCTAGTGAATCGAAAGAGCCCCATACGGCTTCACTAGACTTTGATTTTTCACAAACATAATGATAACAAGATTACATAATACAAGAGATAGAAACTTGACACACAACATTCAATGATCTAAGAATACACCTTACTCTGTCTTAATTAAATAGCTCATAAGAATGAGGGCATAACTTTCAACTTAAGGAACTTAACACACTAGAGAGCTCCTCTCAAGCCCTTTGTGTAACTTTTCAAATTTCTTCTAGAAAATATAGAAGCATTACCTGGGGAAGAACTGGAGCTTGCGAATCATGTTATCTCAAAAATAATACATAGAGGGAGAAGTATAGATTAACATTGTAGATTCTGAGGAGGAATCTGAAAGCACATCTAACCTAGGCTTAGTTCACGACTTTTATGAACATGAATTAAGTACTTCAATCTTTGGAACTCGAAAAGCACTGACAGGATTCTTTCTAGCTCTCTTACAATCCCATGACTATCTACGGAGAATTAAGCTTAACTATTTCTGATACCTTGAAAATGAGGCAGAGTTGGCCAGAATAGAGTAAGATGAGAATCTATATAAGCTTCTTAGAGAACCTTTTTATAGCACGATCTTAGACTTGAAAGAAGGGAAATATTTCCTAAATGCCCTGTAGCCTCTCGAAGAAAAGTACAGACGTCTTTGTACCATTCCGTAAGAATCTACTAGACATGACTTCATAGACACCCTAGGACACTTGAACTCTGTGCTCTGATACCAAGTTTGTAACGCCCCAAAATTAGGTCCCGAGACGTCACACAGTGCTTAAGGTCACAAGTGACCCCAAGCTAACCCTTCTACTGGCATAACTCATAAGCAACTACATAAAATACAAATCCATACAAATCAGTAGAAATTAAATCTTTTTTGAATCTAATCGATACAAAAATGGAATTTTACAGGATTACCATTCTACCTTTACAACCAAAATTGAAACAAAATAAATCAACTTCTACTGACTATCTACGAAGCCTCTACTAGTACTGACTGTACGTAGCTGGGTCATGACTCCCGACTACCCAAACTCAATACGACTGAATAAAGAAAATACAACACTATAAACTTTGCATAACTAACCCAAGCCCTTGAATCAAAAGGACTCATCACCTGCTGACTGGATACCACAAACTGATTGGATCTGAAGGTACAACTATACCTTGTACCTATATTCCGAGAAAATATAGCCCATATACGAATATGTGGGTCAGTACCATGGAAAAATACTAAGCATATGGGGGTGCAATGCATATATAAAATAATATCTTAATATCATCACAGTTTATAAAACTATGCATATTGATATAGATGGCTCACTTAGCTCAATTTAAATCATCAAAAAATCATGGATGAATAATACATGTAAAGTAAAACAAGTGAGTCATTACAATACGTTCTCAATTCACTTTCATATTAATTTCAAATCATCAAAACAATCAAATCTCATGTCAATTCTCATTAGAATATATTCCTTAAATCTTTTAAGAATAATGACTTTCTCAAACTCAGCCTTTTAAGCAAATATGTTTTTATCTCAGATAGAAGAGTACACACACACACATTGGGAGATCCTATAACCAACATAAATAATGTGAGCTACATGGAGTCCAACGTACAACCCAAATTGGGGAGAGTCGTCCTATCTTTGCCATCAGAGTAGGACTTCCAGTATCAATTCAAAAACACTAGTGATCACTATATAAATCAGCCTCAGGCTCATATCCTATGCGGGTACGTAGTTCTAGGGAAGTAAGGTCACTTTATACCTTCTATTCGGTGCTAAAGATTAATCCTAGACTTAGCTCAGAAAGTTAAATCAGCCTCAGGCTCATATCAATGAAAATTCACAATAAACACTTCAACAATTTTCATCGGGAGCCAATTCGCTACCCCTTTATCATAATCAGTAAAAACATGGATTTCTTTCACAGTCGAGTTCAAAATAACTCATTCATGACCAAAAGGTCAAATCATTCAAAACATCTCAAATATTCATCATCAATGTGCTTATAACACATACTTTCTGAAAAAAACACAATTTTCAATGGGGATTCACGACCCAAATATCAAAATGATGATAAGTATCATTCAAGATTCATACTTTATATCACCACACATGTAAATTCATCTTTCAAAATCATAAACATCAAGATTTCATAATAATCATCATAAGATATGGGTTTATGCTTCAAATTCATAAAAATCAAATAAAAATCATGTCTTTGTAAAGAAAATTACTTTTGGTCACAAGAATGAAAGAGAGTTCTTGTTGAAAAACCCCACATACCTTAAATGATGAACTTTAGATCGATACTCATTTTTGAGATGTTAATCGCGCCTTTGAATGATGCTTCTTGGAGTTCTTGAACTAGGAACTTGGAATCTTGAATAAATTTGTAGAATTAATGGTGAACTTTGGAGGTTGTTGAAGTTCTTGAACTAGGAACTTGGAATCTTGAATAAATTTGCAGAATTAATGGTGAGCTTTGGAGGTACTTGAAGTTGGATATAGGAGCTTAGGGTTTTATTTTTGAGGAAATTTGATGAAATATAACATATAATGCTTCTAATAGGCTTTAATATAGGGTTTGGAGAGATTTTTGGTGAGGGGGAATGACCAAAACGCCCCTAAAAATTAAATAATTCTCGAATCTATCCTTTGGTGGACTGTTTTGATAGTCTGAAGTAGATCAACCCTAATGTTTTACTCTGATATCCAAATTGGATGAAACTAATTTCATTAGAAAGAGGACTCTCATATCTTTCCATTGATATATAGTATCTCACCCAGATCATTGTGTACGAGGAGTTATGATCATTTGAAGTTGATCCAAAAATTCACTTTTGATAGGCTGAAGTAGATCGACCATAACCTTTTCCTCTGATAGAAAAATTGGATGAAACCAATTTCATTAGAAAAAGGACTCACAGAGCTTTCCGGTAATGTATAGTAGATAAATCAGATCATTATGTACAAGGAGTTATGATCGTTTAAAGGTGGAGCAAAAATACGCCAGGCTTTAGTACTTTTTTTCCTGCATGTTTTACTGTTCACAGTTCGATCGGAATGGTCGTAGTTCGATCGAAATGGTCGTAACTCATCATTCGATTGTCCGTTTTTGATGATCTATATATCGTTGGAATGCTTATTCGATACTCTATGAAATGGTAGGTCAACGTCTTATAAATACTACACAAAAAATTTATGGATCACTCTAAAGCATAGAACTCGATACATTTCTCACGAAATCTTTACGAAGAAAATTTTTTGGGGTATTACAGCGAAGATCTAGGATTTTCTCAAGATAAGAAACAAGACCCAGACCTAGAACAAGACTAGGCCTATCAAGTAAAGACGGTGAAGAATATGGTCTAAAAATGGAAGATGACTATAACTCAGCTATGGATCAATTCGCTTAAGACTCAAATGTAGACGATGACTCTGGAATGAGTTTCGATCCAGAAGCATTACATAATTTTGAAATGTAAGCAGTGATGATACTCATAAAAAGACAAATTTCAAGACGTAAACAATGATGTAAATGATAAAAGACTAATGCTAAGTTGAAAAAAATGGACGAATATGAATTAAAGAGGAAATATGATTATATGATGATGGGGCCTACAAAAGTACCCGGCATGCAAAAGTTTTTTAAACACATTTGAGGTCCAAAACTGAAGTCGGCTAGATGCCTATAAATACCATTTCATTAGACTTAAGAAGATAGAGTGAAAAAAGAGAATTGAGCATAAGAACTCAAGAGTAGAGAGAATACAAAAGTGAGAATTTTTTAGTTTCTAAGTTGTTTCATAAGAGAGAGAGAGAGAGAGAGAGAGAAAGAATAAGTAAGTAGTTGTGAATAGTTTCTAAGTCCTTTTCCTCCATAGCTTTGAAGTTTTTTACGGGCTCCCGAAAGGGAGATCTCTCTTCACCTTAAGACATGTAAGTAACTGTTATTTAAAATCATTGTATCTTTTCTCCCTACTATGTAAATTATGTTTGTTATATGAAATTTTCATGAATTCCTATAAACTTCTTGTTTAAATATACCCCTAGTATATGGTTAGTCTATCAGTGTTTTAGCAGTAACGATGAATTAATCTGTAAATTCCTAGGGATTTGAAAAGTTCAAAGAAGATTTGAGAGAACTATTGTGTTGTCCTAGAGTGTGATTAAAGAAGATATTGCTAAAATGCCTAAACCTGAAGAGAAAGAGATGAACAGGGTATAAAAAAATAAAAAATAAAATAATAGTATTTTTTTTGAGAAAACCATACTTTGATTTTGATAATTTCACTACTACACATGACTAGGGATAATGAAGTAGGGAGTACTGAGTAGGATTTTACACCATATTTTCAAAAAATGAAAAATATATCTACTTTAACCTTGTTGCTTGCTCATATCTGCGTGTTAATATCTGTTTACATATTATCTATATATCTATGTGCTTATATCTATTTGCATTTACATATTATCTATATATCTTCATTCTTATATCTGTCTGTTTGCATATTATCTATATATTATTTATTTTGGTATCAAAGTCCTAAGATTCTAGGAGACTTTAATAAATACTTATGGTATCAAACAATATTTCTAGAATTAATAAAAGAAAATCTTAGTCCTACGAAAAGGAAATAATATTAGATTCAGAATATTATTGGTATCTTGTAAATCTAAAGAAAGAATATACAAATTTATTTAACGTTTTGGTAGAACAAAGACAGTTGTTTATTAGTTTACTCGAAGTCTCACCAGATCTAAGCAAAGATATTTATCCAGAACTAATACAAATAGATAATAGATTATCAGAAGTACAGGTCAAAATATTTTACTACAAAGACCAAATAAAAATCAAAGAAGTTTGGAGACAAAAATACGTTGTTTATCTATCTTAATGAGCAAACCTCATAGAAATACTAAGTCCTACAAAGAGATTAAGGAAAAACTAAATGATCTATATTTGTATATAAGAGACGTAATAATACAAAGGAAGATCCTATAAGGCTAGATCAGCTAATCACCCTAATATCTCAACTAGAATATAAATTAATAGGACATCTCAAATCTTGAAATAAATGAGAACACATCCGTGGGCTAGAAGTATACAACTAAAATATTGGTATGTAAATTGAAAAATAATACTAAGAAGCAAGGCGATCGAATTAGAAAAAGTTTTCGGTAATTATTTGAGAATATTAAAATCATCAAAGAAACCAGAGTTAAGACTATTAAAAGAATATACAAGTGCTTTAAAGTGGGAATTAGAAGGTATTAGAAGTGATATAGAACAATATAATAAACAAATAAATTTTCATAGAGAACAATATAGAGAAATTATTCCTTTAGGATAAAGTAAGTCCCACTAAATAAGAAAGGTATATGAAAACACATCCTGTTGCTAAACTAGTACAAATACCATATAATCAATTATATAAAGAAGTGAAACAAAGAAACGAAGTTTTGAAAATAAAACAAACCTGAATAAATCAAATAGAGGCAGTAGAAACTATTGAATTATCAGAAATAATTATACTTTTAGACCCTATAAACCTCTTAAATTGCGTAGATCACATAAACTTGTTAAAGTATAGATTAGAAGGTATTAGATATTGCATAGAATATAGAAATACTAGAATAAAAGCCATTAGAGAATAGTGTATTAGCAATACATTTTTGTTAGGGTAAGAATAGTGTTAAAATAGATAACTTAAAGAAACTAGCGTATTTAGGTCTAAAAATCCAACGTGTGAAGAAATACAAACGTTTTAAAGACAATTCTCTTATTAGGTGTAATTTTATTAATGGAGAATATATATTACATGGAGAAGATCTACAACTAAATACTACTACAAACCTTATAATAAATCTAGGAGAAACGGTTCAAAAAGAAAATACTAAAATATTAAAGACTCTAGATATATTAAAAGATCTGCAAAACAAACAAAAGAAACTGTTAGATTAAATAGAACAAACTTTTGATTTCCTAAAGAATCAACAAGAGGTACTAGAAAAGAAAGTTAAAGATTTAATTAATAAAGATAAAGAGAGTAGCCTAGAAAATCCTAAAATAAAACTAGTGCTAAAAGAAATCAGAAAAAGATTTTAGTCAACTAAAAGAAATAACACTCATGAATAATATTCCAATAAATGATTAACTTTACATAACAAAATTACAAAAGGCTGCACAAATTCAACCAAATCCCGAAGGATTATCACACAACCAACCTAAAGGAAGAACAAACTCTATATTCATAAAACAAAATAATATTATAATATTGTTACTATTAGAACTTAATAAAAATTTAGTAAAAGCAAAACAACAAGCTAGTCAAGAAGAAAAAAATATAAAAGAATTAATAGAGAAACTAAAGAAAATAGAATTAACCTCTCAAAAAGAAAAAAGAGAAAGCTAAAATGACTAAGCCCAAAACATGGACCTTTTTTCAACGTCTACAGACAAACCAAGTTCAAGATTTACCCAAGACAGATTAAAAACCAACATGTTATCTAAAATTATAAATATACCAAAAATAACTTTAGGACACCAGCTAGAAGAGATAGTAGATGTAGACAAAGATATACAACTCTTTCAACAAAACAAACTAAATTAGTAAGTGCTAAGACACTATATAATGAAGGAATATTTTCACTAGCACAATTATATAAACATTATAGAGAAGAACAAATGTGCGTTATTGAAAAAGATAGAGCCAAGATAAATTAAATAAGTTTAGAATCCTTAAAACAAATTACCAAATCAAACAGGAGCTTCATGCACATGGGTCTCATAGTAATAGGTTTGAAAGGTCTAACTAGGAAGAACCTAGAAACTAAAGTATTAGTCACAATATATGATAATAGATGGTAAGACTTGAAAAGATCTATAATAGGAATAACAGAAGTAGACATGTCAACAAATGAAGGACTTTTTAACTGTAGTCCAAACTATATGATTAATTCTTTAGAATTTGGGAATATATAAAGATAGGTATTAGGACTAAAGAATATGAAGAGATGAGTATTGGAAATAATTTAGTAATATGTGTAGGATTTATAGGAAAACTTGCCACTAGTAGTAGTACAAAATTCAGATTAAAAATATATGAGGTAGTAAGTTTAATGGAAAATAAAGGTAAAGATAAATTCATAAGAATATGCAGGGTTAGAATGAAAATTGGAAAAATTTACTAAAAATAAATACTAAAGCCAATGAGTCATTTAATGTATATAAAAAATAAATGAGAAACTTCGATAAGACTCACAGACTACCAATACACGAATGAAAAGAAACTGACGAAGGAGTTGAAGAACGTGTAAGACCCCGCATTTTAAGGCTAGTCTTTGACCTGTCGTTCCTACATGTCTAAGCTATAATATACATGATTCCCATGTGAAAATAAGTTTCATGATCTTTATCCTCATGTTTGATGAGCTTTCAAGGTGAAAAATGTTCATAGAAATCACTTAGAACAAAGTTGAGCTAAGAGCCTTTGATTCGTCTAAAGATTGGTATTTTATTCTACAAGGATCTACTTTGAATGTGTATAACTTTTTATATACATAATATTTTGCATCTCAAAACTCACTAAATTGTAGATAATTGAATTAGCTTTTCAACAATACCAATTTCACCTTAATCTGATACCTGAGCAAAAAGTTATGGTAATTTTTGTGAGAAAGTGAGGGCGCACGATTAGACCGCGATACGCACTATGTCGACCACACCTATTTTTCAGTTTCTATTTCTGCATTTTAAAGGGAAAATAAGGTTTTTCCTCCACCCTAACTCATCCATAACAGATAATTTCAGCCCCAAAAAGTATTATACATACTATTATTTATCTTTTCTCTCAAAGAAAAACTCACCTCCCAAGCACACCAAATTAATTATCTTCTCTTCAAGAAAAGCCAAGAATCAAGTTTCCCAATTCAAGAAGGCTTTTCAGATTTTGTTTTTTCTTCAAGATCTAAAGTTGTAAGGTATGTGTGAGTTCATCCATGGGTCTCCTTTCACCCATGGAGCCCAAAAACCCTTTTCTTTTAATTAAAGAATAAATTTTCCATTATTATGGTATTTTATCTGTCCAAGAAAGATTGAATTTCATGTTTTTAATATGTTTTTAATTCAATTCCGCCCATGTATGATTTCATGCAAGATTTTCAATCCCTCATTCTATGAATTTGAGTTTTCCATGCTTTATTCAAGTAAATTCCATGATAGATCCTAAATTCATGAAGTTTAGCAATATTCCTATATTTTAAATTCATGCCTTCCACTAGTTTGATGAAATTCCCATATCATGTTCAATCAATTTCAAGATGAATCCCCAAGTTATGAATTTTTACATGTAGCTCTATTGTTTCCTTATGTTTAAGACATTCTTACGTTCAAGCTATGATCTTTACATGTTTTAATGAAACGCCCCAGTCCTATTTCAAATGAATTTCATGTAAATTCCCCAATTCATGATTTTAGTCATGTAATCATGCTATGCTCTAATGTTTTAGACATTCCCATGTTCAAGTTCATGATTTTCAAGTGTTTAATGAAAAGCCCTAATGATTGGCTTTTGAATATTGACGCATTATGTCCCAAATCTTTAGTATGTCTATTTGTTATTGCTATCGAGTCCTAGGGGTTATGAACATTGAAAATTTAGTTGTTTACTTAGTTTTGGTATTTTTAGAATGGTTTTAGATAAACCATGAGTCTTGTCATCCAGTTAGTTATCATAATCAATTTATGGTTAATAATTTCCTTAGTATCCGTATGCACTGTTATTTTTAGAATACCATGACCTAAGCTTATCAGTTGTCAGTTAACAATGTAAGCACCATTTAGTATTCTAGTGTCATTAGTTGGGAGTAGGATTTAGCGTGGGGCAAACCTAGGGATATGGATTCACCTTCCAGTAGATGGTATGACCTTTAGTAGCAATCCCTGCGTTACAGAACTACGTAGCCAGCATAGATTTGAGATGATAACTTACTAGTTGAGCGTTGACACATATCTCACTAGAGCACCTGCCTGTAGAGCATGACTCTTTAGTCCTTCGAGACTTCATTTTAGTAGATCCACACAAACAATGTTAGTACCCGTGTCACAGTACTGACACTATTGTAATTGGGGTTACAGGTTAGACCCCGATTAGCTGAGATTGGGGCATGTCGGTTAGATGATAACTCCCACAGTCTCAGTACAGTATTTAGTGTCTCTTTAGTTTAGGTTTTCCCGACTAAGTGTGTAGAACTTCAGATATTCAGTTTAACAGTTTTTAGTCTTTCATATTATCTCAGTACCATAATAGATATTTAGTTAGTTTTGCAATTTTAGATATTATAGTTTTCATGCATTCACACTCAGTTATCTCATGTTGTTTTGATAGTAATTACCTCATAAGAATAGTACTCTACAGTTTTAGCCCATTTATTTAGACTAAGTACAGTTCTGCCTTACATGACTAGTATATAGCTATCAGTCATTCAGTTAATCAAATAAGCTTAGCACATGTAATGTTTGGTTCTGTGCGTTTATGAATTAGTGCTCCGTATGATTTTATATTTAGATCCTCGAGTTATCTTAGCCTCCATCACGTAGTTTCAAACTCAATATTCTTATAGTATAGATGTTTTACAGTATCCTAGCTTCAGTTCTACTTATATCATAAAAGTAAAGTATTACAGAAACTAAGTGTAGAGATTCACCAACTTATCAGATTATATTTGCTACTCATGTTTTAAGATATTTTAGCTTTCAGTTTATTCCAACCCATTGGTGAGTCTACTTACACTTTAGCATGCATGTTTTATGATTATGTATGAAATCAGTTTTACTTATTGCATTCACCCCTGCATACTCAGTACATTCCAGAAGTACTGACCTACATATATGTCTGTGAGGCTACATTATTTCACAATGTAGGTACCATTTTTAGCCCACACATCATGATCAGACAGTTGCAGTTTCCAGCCAACAGGTGATGAGTTCTCTTATTTTGAGAACTCCAGACAGTTTTAGTTTATGTACAGTTCTTTTATTTTTCATATGTATTAATTAGTGGTAGTTGGAGGCATGTCCCAGCTATCCATAGTTAGTATAATAGAGGCTTTATAGATGTCAGTCAGAGTCAGTCATGTAAATTCAGTTCTTTCCTTATAGTTATCAGATTATAAAACTTTATCAGTTACATACTATTTTAGACTTTCAATATGACTATGTTTCTGCATAGTAGAACTTATCATTTAATATGTTATAATCCAATTACTTAATTGTATGCCAGTTCATGAGTTAGCTTGGGATCGCTTGTTGTTCGTAAGCATCGTATGACGACTAGGGGGTAGTCTCGGGTCATACAAACTTGGTATCAGAGCACAGAGATCAAGTGTCCTAGGGTGTGTATGAAGTCATATTTAGTAGAGTCTTGAGAAATGATACAGAGACGTCTGTACTTTTCTTCAAGAGGCTACAGGGCATTTAGGAAATATTTCCCTTCTTTCATGTCTTAGATAGTGCAATAGTAGTGTTCTTTAAGAACATTATACAGATTCTCATCTTACTCTATTCATGCAAAATTTACCCAGGTTTTGAGGAAATAGATTAGCCAAGCTCAAATTCCTCCAGGTTGAGCTTTCTCAGACAGTCCCTACAGGCAATTACTGGATTTCACGTAGGTTTGAAAGTATCCTAGCACTGCTTTTAAGTTTTGAAGTTTTAAGGATTTCATTTATGTTCATTAAAATCATGCATTAAGCTAAAGTTAGATGTGCTTTTAGATCCCTTCTCAAAATCCCTTATACAGTATATGATCTAGAGTTAAAAGCATGAACCCAGATGTTTAGCAGTAGCAGAGTTGGGATAGGGTTATCTGGATTGAGCAGATTATGTATTTATGAGGTTAGTTCTATGAAAGCTCAATTAGTAGGCTTGAACAGTGTATGATAAAATTTAAGTTTGTTAATTCAAAATTAAGTATAATAGTGTGGATGTGAGTTAAGAGATGTGATATTAGTAGTTTATGAAGAAACAAAAGCAGATGATGTGTTTAGTAAGGCAAGTATGTGTTGAAAAGAGTGTAAGTATGTGATAATGATTGCAGATATTAAAGAAAGTAAAGGTTTGTATATTATATGGGAGTTTTGTATTTATGTGTATCATTATACCTCGGGCTCTAGATTAAAGTGGTGGCAATTCAGTTTAGAGATGTTCATTAAGTAGTTCCCAAACCTAGAATAATGGCTTTAAGCTAATGGGGAGATGATATAAGAAGTAAACAAGTGTAACGCCCCGAAAAACGAGTCCCGTAGCGTCGTACGGTGCTTGAGGCTACGAGTAGCCCCAAGCTAACCCTTTGAGCCATTTTCATTCAGTTCAACACAAATCAACGCGGTTTCCATAAATAACCCTCAAATATCAACAGAGTAATCATCATCCAAGAATGAAAAAATTTCAGAAAGATAACAAAATATGACTTATTAGTCAACTCCCAACATCTATACTAGTTTGACAAGCCTCTAAGAAAATTAATAAAACCAGCGAGCCATTGAGACATGCCCCAGCTGACTCATACTCAGTTATCAAATTTAAATAATTCCGTGAAACCAACATCAAACATCACGTCCTCAAAACATGAGGACTCACTACAATAGAGGATGTAGAACAGCGTGCTCAAAGAATCATTGTCGAACCTGGAACTGAGCACCTGAGCCTACATTCTGAGAAAATGCAGCCCACATCCGAAAATATGGGTCAGTACCAAGGAAAGGAACCGAGTATATGGGGGTGTATGCAGTTGTATAAACATCATCATCATAAATATTTATAAGAAATATGCAGGATGTATGAAAGACTTACATAGCCCGAATAAAATCATCATAATCATGAGAGGATGAAATAAGTACAATAACACATGTGAGTTATCATATAATTTGTCAATCACTTTCAGTTCATCAAGAATATCAATTCTCATAATGTAAATATAATTTAAATCTTTCGAAAGAATAACTTTCACAATTCTACTTTCAAATAACTTCACCATTCACCATAGACACAAGGAAACACACACACACTGGAAGATCCTATAACCGACCTAAACCATGTGAGCTACATGGAGTCCACCGTACAACCCACATTAAGAAGAGCTGTTCTATCCTTTCTATCGGAGTAGGACTATCGATATCAAATCCACACAAACTAGTGATCACTATATAAATCAGTCTCAGGCTCACTCCTACAAAGGCACGTAGTTCTAGGGAAGTAAGGTCGCTTTATACCTCCCACTCGGTGCTAAAGATTTCTCTTGGACTTAGCTCAGATCATTTCAAAGACAATCCACAACAAAACAATTTCAGTAATATATAAATATACATCGGGAGCCATCATGCTTCCCATCTATCAAAATCAACCACATTGTGGATTTCTTTCACACTCGAGTTCAAAATAACTCCATTAAGACCAAAAGGTCAAATCATTTAAAATATCTCAAATATTCAACATCAACGTGCTTATAACACACACTTTCTAAAAAACACAATTTCCAATGGGGATTCACGACCCAAATATCAAAATCATGATAAATATCATTCAAGATTTATGCTTTATATCACCACACATGTAAATTCATCTTTCAAAATCATAAAAATCAAGATTTCATAATAATCATCATAAGATATGGGTTCATGCTTCAAATTCATAAAAATCAAATACAAATCATGCCTTTGTAAAGAAAATTACTTTTGGGCACAAGAACGAAAGAAAGTTCTTGTTGGAAAACCCCACATACCTTGAATGATGAACTTTAGATCGATACACATTTTTGAGATGTTAATCGTGCCTTTGAATGATGGTTCTTGGAGTTCTTGAACTAGGAACTTGGAATCTTGAATAAATTTGTAGAATTAATGGTGAACTTTGGAGGTTCTTGAAGTTGGATGTAGGAGCTTAGGATTTTCTTTTTGAGGGAGTTTGATGAAATTTAACATATAATACTTCTAATAGGCTTTAATATAGGGTTTGGACGGATTTTGGGTGAGGGGGAATGGCCAAAATGCCCCTAAAATAAAAAAAATTCTCAAATCTATCCTTTGGTGGACTGTTTTGATAGTCTGAAGTAAATCAACGATAATGTTTTACTCCGATATTCAAATTGGATCAAACTAATTTCATTAGAAAGAGGACTATTATATATTTCCTTTGATATATAGTATCTCACCTAGATCATTGTGTACGAGGATTTATGACCGTTTGAAGTTGACCCAAAAATTAGCTTTTGGTAGGCTGAAGTAGATCAACCATAACTTTTTTCTTCGATAGAAAAATTGGATGAAACCAATTTCATTGGAAAGAGGACTCACAGAGCTTTCTATTGATATATAGTAGATCACCCAGATCATTATGTAAAAGGAGTTATGATCGTTTAAATTTGGAGAAAAAATACGCCAGGCCTCAGTACTTTTTCCTGCACATTTTACTATTCACTACTATTTACGGTTCGATTGGAATGTTCATAACTCGTTGCTCGGGTGTCCGTTTTGGATGATCCAAATATTGTTGGAAAGCTTATTCAATACTCTACGGAATGGTTGGTCATAATCTAAGACATTTCACATGGAAAATTTATAATTCATTGTAGAAGATAGAACCCAACACGTTTACGCACAAAATTTCAACAAAAAATTTCCCGGGGTATTACATCATACCCCCTTGGAAACATTCACCCTTGAATGACTCTACATATGCCAAGATTAGATAGGGAATAGAGAATATAGCTGAAACCATTCGTTAGACTTATCACCACATCGTTTCTCACTCCAAATGCAACATAGAATGCATAAATTCAAGAAACTACAGCTGAACACATAATAAATGACAGCTGAACTACGGTAACTTCTATCAAAAGTGCATGATTTAGGAAAGAACAATACCTTCGGCTTAATCGGAGTTCACGAAAAATAGGTGCAGGTACTTGGATCACATATCCGCCTAAGCTTCCCAAGTTGCACCCTCAACAGATTGGTTTCGCCATAATAGCTTAACCAAGGGAACTTCTTTGTTCCTTAGTCTTCGGACATTGAAATCAAGAATCTCAATAGGAATCTCACCAAAAGAAAGATTTTCTTAAATGTCAGCAGTCACAGAGGAATCCACTACCACAGCATTACTAAATGCTTTCTAAGCATGGAGACATGGAATATTAGATGAGCAGAGGACAACTCGAAAGTCAACTCTACTTCATAAGCTACCTTACTAACACAGCTAAGAATTTTGTAAGGACCAACATAACGGGGACTAAGCTTCCCTTTCTTTTTGAATCTCTTCACCCCCCTCAAGGGTGAAATTTTCAGATACACTAGGTCACCAACTTCAAACTCAAGGTCTCTCCTTCTAACATCCGTATATGACTTCTGATGACTCTGCGTAGTTTTCAACCTTTACTTAATCAACTTAACTTTTTCCATATCCTCAATTACCGAATCAGGACCACTCACAGCCGCTTCACCCACCTTGAACCAACCTATGGGTAATTTACACTTCCTCCTATATAAGGCTTCAAACGGAGCCATACCAATACTAGAGTGGAAACTGTTATTGTAAGTAAAATCTATCAACGGTAAGTGATCATCCAACTTCTCTTAAAGTCAAGTGCACAAGCTCTCAACATATCTTCTAAGGTCTGGATGGTCCGCTTAGCCTGACCATCGGTCTACGAATGAAAAGCAGAACTCAAAAGCACTTGGGTACCAAGACCCTTCTGAAAAGCTTTCCAAAATTGCGAAGTGAACTGAGTACTCCTATCCAAAATGATAGACAAGGGAACTCCATGCAGTCTGACTAGTTTTTGAATATATAATCTAGTGTAATCCTCAGTAGTATATGAAGTATGAACAGGCAAGAAATGAGCAGACTTAGTCAACCTATCAACCACAACCCAAATGGAATCATGATGGCATCAGGAAGGAGGTAAACTGATTACGAAGTCCATATTTATCTTTTCCCACTTCCAGGTGGGAATACTAAACTATTGCATCATACCACCAGGTCTTTGGTGTTCAACCTTAACCTGTTGGCATGTTGAACACTTAGCTACAAACGCTGCTATATCTTTCTTCATGCCACTCCACCAATAGATTTCCCGTAAGTCTCGGTACATCTTGGTGGCACCAGGATGAATAGAATATCGTGCCCCGTGCGGTTCAACCATAAATCTCTGTCTCAGATCATCAATATTTGGAACACATAATCTACCCTACAATCTCAACACACCATCTCCCCCTTAGGAGAAACCTCTAATTTTTGTTCCTTGATTGACTCCTTCAATCTAACCAAACTAGCATCTAAGTATCGGTTTTCCTTCACTTCCGAAACCAAGGAGGATTCGAAACTACTCCGAACCCCTATACTACCTTCAGCAGAGTCAAACAACCTAACCTCCAATCTAGCTAAACGATGTACATCACAAGACAACTTTTTCTTACCTTCTACCACATGCGAAACACTAACCATGGACACTCTACTTAGGGCATTCGCCACAATATTGGCCTTGTCCGAATGGTACCGCACACTCATATCATAGTCCTTTAACAATTCTAACCATTGTCTCTGCCTAAGATTCAATTCTATCTGGGTAAGCACATACTGCAGACTCTTATGATCCGTGAAAACATCAACATGGACAACATACAAATAGTGTCTCCAGATTTTCAAAGCAAACACAATAGCAGCCAACTCAAGGTCATAGGTGGGGTAATTTTTCTCATGGCGTTTCAACTGTCTAGAAGCATAAGCTATCACCTTACCCTTTTGCATCAATACGTAACCTAATCCAACTCTCAAAGTATCACAGTACACCACAAAACGATCAACACCATTAGGCAAAGTCAAAATAGGGGCTGAAGTGAGTCGAGTCTTCAACTCTTGAAAACTCTTCTCACAAGATTCGGACCACAAGAACTTCACTTTCTTTTCGGTCAACCGAGTCATAGAAGATGCTATAGAGGAGAAACCCTCAACAAAATGGTGGTAATAGCCAGCTAAACCCAAGAAACTTTGGATATCAGTTGGAGAAATAGGTCTAGGCTAATTTTTAATAGCTTTGATCTTTTGGGGATCAACTCTAATATCCTCGAAAGAAATGATATGACCCAGAAAAGAAACTGACCTTAGCCAAAACTCACACTTACTGAACTTGGTAAACAACTTGAGATCTCTAAAGGTTTGCAAGATAGTTCGGAGATGATCAGAATGTTCATCTTCACTACGGGAGTACACCAGTGTATCATCGATGAACAGTATGACAAACATATTTAGATATGATCTGAACACTCGATTTATGAGGTCCATGAAAGCTTCTAGGGCATTAGATAACTTGAAAGACATAACAAGAAACTCAAAATGGCCATAACGAGTTTGAAAAGCAGTTTTCGGGATGTCACACTCCCTAACTTTGAGTTGATGATAGCCAAAACGAAGGTCTATCTTTGATAAATAACTTTCACCTTGCAATTGGTCAAATAAATCATCTATTCTCGGAAGGGGGCACTTATTTTTTACGATGACTTTATTTAGTTGGCGGTAACCAATGTACATATGCAAAGAGCCATCTTTCTTTCTCACAAACAACACAGGAGCACCCCAAGAAGCAACACTGGGCCTTATGAAACCCTTATCTAGTAGATCTTTGAGTTGCTCTTTCAACTCCTTAAGTTCTGCAGGGGCTAT
>NC_061121.1:147852865-147898513 GCF_002878395.1 Capsicum annuum | reverse complement strand
TATGATAACCATGCAATCCACATGAACTTCCATGCTATTGGTATGTGTTGCCAATATGATTATGCAATGAACATGATATTAAGATTGTGCAAGTACTTCCATGTGATATGAAATCCTTTCCATGCTAAACATTGTTGATAACCATGCTTAGTATGAGATCCCTACTTATGATCTTATAAATTATGGACTCTACTTGTATGATCAAGTCAGTCATGTGTGTCAGTTTCCTTCCATCGAGTCCTGGGGATACTTGTACCCGAAAACTATAGCTGTGTGCCTAGATCCATGTCATGTTTCACGATATCCGAACTCAAGATATGATCCATAGACTTCAGTCAGTCATGTGACTCAGGAAAGCCTCATGATCTTAGTCAGTTGTTAGATATTAGTAACATTTTGCCAGTCAATAGAATTCAGTAAGATTATGTTATGCACAGTCTGTTATTCATGTCCAGTACCTCCAGATGGGAGTATAGGTTAGCACCGAGTGAACCCAAGGATGAGAACTCACCCGCCAGTTCAGGGTGTGATTCTTAGTAGTCATTCTTGTGTTCCAGAACTACGTAGCCAATGTAGGTTGACATATTAACCTGTCAGATTAGGGTTGATGAGGTGGCTTAACTCGTCCATTTAGGGTTCCCACCATTCTCATTGAGTACCCGCCAGATAAGGGTCACTCACAGAATGTCCTTACCCATAGCACGGTAGTGAGTCCTCATTGATTCGAGGACAATATGATTTGATCCATTTATTTATTTCTTCAGTTCAGTTTTATGGAGTTATTTGGAGACATGTTCCTTAAACTCCTTATTCAGATAGTTTAGAGGCTTTCGGATTTACGTTCAAATTTATGTTCAGATTTACGTTAAGATTGTTTTGTTTTGGGTATTTTCACCCACATGATTGTATTCAGTTGAACCTTATCTCCTTACAGTTCCATGTATTCCACATTATTATATCATGATTTGCAGTATACAGGTACAAATATCAGTCATGGGTTAGCTTGTGATCCCTCGGGGTCATGAGCACCGTGTGGCATTTTTGTTTAGTGAATCGGGGTGTTACAGCTTTCCAACGATATGTGGATCATCCAAAATAGACACCTGAGAGACGAGTTATGAACATTCCGATCGAACCTTGAATAGTAGTGAACAGTAAAACGTGTAGGAAAAAGAATTGAGGCCTGACGTATATTTGCTCCAACTTTAAATGATCATAACTCCTTATACATAATGATCTGGGTGATCTACTATATATCAACGGAAAGCTTTGCGAGTGCTCTTTCAAATAAAATTTGTTTCATCCGATTTGAATATCAAAGTAAAACGTTATGGTTGATCTACTTCAGACTATCAAAATAGTCCACCAAAGGACAGTTTCAAATTTTTTTTTGATTTTTAGGGGCGTTTTGGTCATTCTTCCTCACACAAAATCCATCCAAACCCTATATTAAATCCTATTAGAAGCATTATATGTTATATTTCAGCAAACTCCCTAAAAAAAAACCCTAAGCTCCTACATCCAACTTCAAGAACCTCCAAAGTTCACCATTAATTCTTTAAATTTATTTAAGATTCCACGTTCCTTGTTCAAGAACTCCAAGAACCATCATTCAAAGGCATGATTAATATCTAAAAAAAGAGTATCGATCTAAAGTTTATCTTTCAAGGTATGTGGGGTTTTTCAACTAGAACTCCCTTTCGTTCTTGTGCCCAAAAGTAATTTTCTTTACAAAGGCATAATTTTTATTTGATTTTTATGAATTTGAAGCATGAACCAATATATTATGATGATGATTATTATATCTTGACATTTATGATTTTGAAATATGAATTTACATGTGTGGTGATATAAAGCATGAATCTTGAATGATATTTATCATGATTTTGATAATTGGGTCGTGAATTCCCATTGGAAATTATGTTTTTTTTTAGAAAGTGTGTGTTATAAGCACGTTGATGTTGGATATTTCAGATATTTTGAATGATTTGGCCTTTTAGTCTTAATGGAATTATTTTGAACTCTAGTGTGAAAGAAATCCACAACGTGGTTGATTTTGATAGATGGGAAGCATGATGTTTTCCGATGTATATTTATATATTACTGAAATTGTTTTGTTGTGGATTGTCTTTGAAATGATCTGAGCTAAGTTCGAAAGAAATCTTTAGCACTGAGTAGGAGGTATAAAGTGATGTTACTTCCCTAGAACTATGTGCTCCGGTAGGAGTGAGCCTGAGGCTGATTTATATAGTGATCACTAGTTTGTGTGGATTTGATATCGATAGTCCTACTCCAATGACAAGGATAGGACAGCTCTCCCTAACATGGGTTGTATGTTGGACTCCATGTAGCTCACATGGTTTATGTCAGTTATAGGATCTCCTAGTGTGTGTTTGTTTCCTTATGTCTATGGTGAATAGTGAAGTGATTTGAAAGTGGAATTGTGAAAGTTATTCTTTCAAAAGGTTTAAATGATATTTACATTATGAGAATTGATATTCTTGATGAACTGAAAGTGATTGACAAATTATATGATTTTCTTTAGGCTATGTGAGTCTTTCATACATCCTGCATATTTCTTATAAATATTTATGATGATGATATTTGTACAACTGCATACACCCCCATATACTCGGTTCTTTTCCATGGTACTGACCTACATCTTCGGATGTGGGCTATATTTTCTCAAAATGTAGGTTTAGGTGCTCAGTTCCAGGTTCAATAGTGATTCTTTGGGCACGCTGTTCTACATGCTCTATTGTGGTGAGTCCTCATGTCCTGAGGACGTGATGTCTGATGTTGGTTTCGTGAAATTATTTACATTTGATAACTGAGTATGATTCAGTTGGGGCATGTCTCAATGGCTCGTTGGTTTTATTGATTTTCTTAGAGGCTTGTCAGACTAGTATAGATATTGGGAGTTGACTAATAAGTCGTATTTTGTTATCTTTCTGATATTCTTTTATTCTTGGATAATGATTACTCTATTGATATTTGAGGGTTATTTATGGAAACCCTGCTGATTTGTGTTGAACTAAATGAAAATGGCTCAAACGGTTATCTTGGAGCTACTCATAGCCTCAAGCACCGTGTGACGCTCCGGGACCCATTTTCCAGGGCATTACAGTTTTCTTGGGGTAGTGCATTAAAGTTATAATGATAGTGGTTTAGAGAATATGAGAAAGATTCTTTTGTGGTTGTTTTCCTATAAGTTCATGTGTGGTTAAGAAGATAGGCTTGAATGTCATGTTGGTGAACAAGTGGAGTATCTAGTTGAGTATAAGCTTTCAGTATGATTTAGTCCATATAGCCATTAATTCAATTTAATGTTCAGACAGACAAGTTCCTCTGGTTTTTCATCTTTCCTATTCATAAGGTAATTCACGTCCATGCAAATTTCGAATTCAGCTCAGTTTATGCATATGTATCAATTTCAAATTCCATATATTCAGACATGATTCAGTGTATGTATTCACGAAATTAGTTTAGTTCATGTATCATGCTTAGAATTAGTTATACAATCATGTTCAAAGTCATGCATGTTCAGAATATGACCTCAGTTACCTTTGAACAGTACTTTCAGTCTAACCAATCTCATTCGAGGATGAATGTTCTCAAGAGGGAGATAATGTAACGCCCGTATTTTTGGGCTAGTCTTTGAACCATCATTACTACATATCTAAGATATAATCCAAATGATTCCCCTATGAAAATAAGTTTTATGATATTTATCCTCATACTTTATATGCTTTAAAGGTGAAATTGTTTATAGGAATCACTTAGAACAAAGTTAAGCTAAGAGCCTTTGATTCGTCTTAAGATTGGTATTTGATTTTACAAGGGTCTACTTTGAACATGTATAACTTTTTCTATATGTAGAATTTTGCAGCTCAAGACCTACCAAATTGCAGATAATTTAATTAGCTTTCCAACGATACCAATTTTGCCTTAATAAGACACTTGAGCGAAAAGTTATAGCCATTTTTGTGACAGAGAAAGTGAGGGCGTGCGATTAGCCTGTGACGCGTGCTTCGTTTCCCGCACCTATTTTTCAATTTCTGTTTACACCTTTTTTAAGTGAAAATAAGTGTTTTCCTCTACCCCAACTCGTCCATAACAGATAATTTCAGCCCTCAAAACCATTATACACACTATTATTCATCTTTTGTCTCAAAGAAAAACCCTAGCCACCTCCCAAGGACACCAACTTACTTATCTTCTCTTCAAGAAGAGCCAAGAATCAAGTTTCCCAATTCAAGAAGACTTTCAAGATTTTGTTTCTTCTTCAAGATCTAAAGTTTTAAGGTATGTGTGAGTTCATCCATGGTCCCCCTTTCACCATGGAGCTCAAAAACCCTTAGCTTTTAATTAAAGAATGAATTTTCCATTATTATGGTATTTTGTATGTTTAAGAAAGATTGAATTTCATATTTTTATGATGTTTTTAATTTGATTCAGCCCATGTATGATTCCACGCAAGATTTTGAATCCCTCATGCTACGAATTTGAGTTTCCCATGCTTTATTCAAGTAAATTTCATGATAGATCCTAAATTTAGGATGTTTAGCAATATTCCCATGTTTTACATTCATGCCTTCCACATGTTTGATGAAATTTCCATATCATTTTCAATCAATTTCAAGATGAATCCCCAAGTTATGAATTTCCATGTAACTCTATTGTTCCCTCATGTCTAAGACATTCTTATGTTCCAGCTATGATCTTTACATGTTCTGATAAAACGCCCATATCCTATTTCAAATGAATTTGATGTAAATTCTCCAATTCATGATTTTGGTCATGTAAACATGCTATGCTCCAATGTTTTAGACATTCCCATGTTCAAGTTCATGATTCCCAAGTGTTTGATGAAATTCCCTAATCATTGGGTTTTGAATATTGATGACTTATTATGTCCCAAAGCTTTAGTATGTCCTGTTGTTATTGTTATCGAGTCCTGGGGATTATGAACACCCAAAATTTAGTTTTTTACTTAGTTTCAGTAGTTTTAGACTGGTTTCAGATAAACCACGAGTCTTATTATCCAGTTAGTTATTATAATCAATTTACGGTTAATAATTTTCTAAGAATTCGTAAGGACTGTTATTTTCTGAAAATCACGACCTAATCTTATCAGTTATCAGTTAACAGTGCATGCCCCAATAGTATTCCAGTGTCATTTAGTTGGGAGTAGGATTTAGCACTGGGCAAACCTAGGGATATGTGCTCACCTGCCAGTAGAGGGTGTGACCCTTAGTAGCAATCCCTGCATTCTAGAATGATGTAGCCAGCATAGGTTTAAGATGTTAACTTGCAAGTTGAGGGTTGACACAATCTCACCAGAGAACTTGCTAGTAAAGGGTGATTAGAGTTAACTCATGTTGTTTTGATAGTCCTTACCTTATAAGCATAGTACTCTACAGTTTCATCCTAGTTATTTAGACTAAGTACAGTTTAACCTTACATGACCAGTATTCAGCTATCAATCATTCAGTTACTAAGATAAGCTTAGCACATGTAATGTTTGGTTTTTGCTTTTATGCATTCGTGCTCTGTATGATTTTATATTCAGATCCTTGATTTACGTCAGCCTCCATCACGCAGTTTCAAACTCAATATTCATATAGTATCCATGTTTTATCGTATCCCAACTTTATTTCTACTTATATCATAAAAGTAAAGTCTTACAGAAACTAAAAGTAGAGATTCACCAGCTTATCAGATTGTGTTTGTTACTCATGTTTTAAGATATTTTATCTTTCAGTTTATTCAATCCAATAGGTATGTCTACTTACACTTAGCATGCATGTTTTATGATTATGTGTGAAATCAGTTTTACTTATTGGATTCACCTCTACATACTCAGTACATTCTAGAAGTATTGACCCACATTATGTATGTGTGACTACATTATTTCATAATGTAGGTACTATTTTTAGCCCACATATCATGATTAGATAGTTGCAGTTTCCAGCCAGTAGGTGATTAGTTCTCTTGTTTTGGGAACTCCAGACAATTTTAGCTCATGTAGAGTTCATTTATTTTTTATATGTGTTAATTAGTGGTAGTTGGAGGCATGTCCCAACTATCCATAATCAGTATAGTAGAGGCTTCATAGCTATCAGTCAAAGTCAGTCATGTAAATTCAATTCTCTCCATAGATTTATCAGATTGTAAAACTTTATTAGTTACCTAGTATTTTAGACTTTCAGTATGACTACATTTCCGCATAGTAGAACTTGTTATTTAATATGTTATAATCCAGTTGCTTAATAGAATACCAGTTCATGGGTTAGCTTAGGATTACTTGTGGTTTGTAAGGACCGTATGATGACTAGGGGTAGTCTCGGGTCATTATAAACTTGGTATCAGAGCACAGAGTTCAAGGGTCCTAGGGTGTCTATGAAGCCGTGTCTAGTAGAGTCTTGCAAAATGATATGGAGATGTCTGTACTTTTCTTGAAGAGGCAACAGGGTATTTAGGAAATATTTCCCTTTTTTCATGCCTTCGTTTATGCAGTAATAGTGTTCTCTAAGGAACTTATATAAATTCTCATCTATCTTCATTCATGCCAACTTTACCTTGGTTTTAAGGTAACAGATTAGCCAAGATCAAATTCTTACAGGTAGAGCTTCCTCAAACCATCCCTATAGACAATTATAGTATTTCACACAGGTAAGAAAGTATCCCAACAGTGCTTTTAAGTTCTGAAGTTTTAAGGATTTCATTCATGTTCATGAAAATCGTGCGTTAAGCCAAAGTTAGATGTGATTTCAATTCCCTTCTCAGAATCCTTTTTATAGTATGTGATCTAGAGTCAAAAACATGAACCTAGAAGTTTAGTAATAGCAGAGTTGGGATAGTGTTATCTGGATTGAGCAGATTATGTATTCATGGGGCTAGTTGTATGAAAGGTGAATTAGTATGCCTGAATAGTGTATGAAAGAATTTAAGTTTGTTATTTCAAAATTAAGTATGATGGTTTAGATGTAAGTTATGAGATGTGATATTAGTAGTCTGTGAAGAAATAGAAGTAAATGATCTGTTTAGTGATGCAAGTATGTGTCGAAAAGAGTGCAAGTATGTAATAATGATTGCAGAAGCTAAAAAAGTTAAGGTTAGTATATTCTATGGGAGTTTAGTATTTATGTGTATCATTATACCTCGGGCTCTAGAGTAAAATGGTGGCAGTTCAGTTTGGATATGTTGATTGAGTATTTCCCAGACCTAGAATGATGACTATAATATAAGGGGGAGATGATAGAATAAGTAACTAAGTCAGGCTCTCAAATCCTATTAGTGATGCCAGTATGTGTTGAAAAGTAGTAAGGGAGGATGATTTCGAACCCATTCTTATTTCAGTGAAAGCTTTTCGGTCTTCATGATATCTACTAATGCCTTACATGTCAGATCCATCATCATAGCTCATATTCATATGCTTTACAAAAAAATCATATATTTTTTCATTTTCTAGTATGAGGAGTTCCAGTTCACTCAGTAGTATGAATCATGTTCCATGAATTTATAAACTCCAAACTCAAGTCATGCAACTCATGACTCATGTACTCATGCTTTATAGTATGTTTGGTTCCAGTACTCATGCTACACTCCTAATGATCAGCGAAATTTAGTTTATGTCATGTATGTCCTCAGTTTAGACCTCTTTGATGAATGCATTATATTGTTACTCTATTCCTCCGGCCTTAGTATGAATCCATTATATTGATACTCTATTCCTCCGACCTTAGTTAAGTGTCATTTTATGCATAGTATTCTTTCATATTTTAGGTCCTCATGTTATAACCTTCAGTGACCTCTCCTTATGTCATAATTAGTTGAAATTCTATATGTATTTTCTTGGGGTAGTGCATGTAAATTTTAAGGATAGAGTTTTAGAGAATATGAGAAAGATGCTTTTGTAATTGTTTGCCTATAAGGTCATGTGTGGTCATAAAGATAGGCTAGAATGTCATATTGGTGAACAAGTGGAGTGTATAGTTAAGTATAAGCTTTCAGTATTATTCAGTCTGTATAGCCAGTAATTCAATTTAGCGGCCAGACAGACAATTTCCTATGGTTTTCCATCTTTCCTATTCATAAGGTAATTCACGTCCATGCAAATTTCGAATTCAACTCAGTTTATGCATATGATTCAATTTCAAAATCCATACTTTCAGCGATGATTCAGTCCATAAGTTCCCCATGTATCATCTCAGTCTTTCCTTAGTATTTCAGCCAAGTCAGTATTATTCGAGGGATGAAGTATCCCAAGGGGGAGATGTAATACCCTGTGTATTTACGTCTTAAATCTTTTATCTCTTCCTAATGAAACAAGATCCAACTTGAAGTAATGGTTACTCATAAGTTAACTCTCTCATTTCTATCTCAGCCTTATGATCATTCTCATGTCAGTGCATGCTTTCACGAAATCAGTTTTGTTCATGTATCATGCTCAGACTTAGTTATCCTATCATGTTCCAAGTCATGCATGTTAAGAATATGACCTCAGTTACCTTTGTAAAGTACTCTCAGTCTAACCAGTGTCATTCGAGGACAAATGTTCCCAGGGGGAGATAATGTAAGACCCCACATTTTCGGGCTAGTCTTTGAACCGTCATTCCTATATGTCTGAGCTATAATCCAAATGATTACCATGTGAAAATAAGTTTCATGATTTTATCCTTGTGCTTTAGAGGTGAAATTGTTTATAGGAATCACTTGGAACGAAGTTGAGCTAAGAGCCTTTGATTCGTCTAAAGATTGGTATTTGATTATACAAGGGTATACTTTGAACATGTATAACTTTTTATATACATAGAATTTTACAGCTCAAGACCCACCAAATTGTAGATAATTGAATTATCTTTCCAATGATACCAATTTTGTTTTAATTCAATACCCGAGCGAAAAGTAATGGATATTTTCGTGAGAGAGAAAGTGAAGGCGCGTGATTACCCCACAACTAGCGCTCCGTCGCCCGCACCTATTTTTCAGTTTCTATTTTCACATTTTTAAGGGCAAATAAGTGTTTCCTCCACCCTAACTCATCCATAATAGATAATTTCAGCCCCCAAAAGCATTATACACACTATTATTCGTCTTTTCTCTCAAAGAAAAACCCTAGCCATCTTTCAAGAACACCAAATTAATTACCTTCTCTTCAAGAAAAGCCAAGAATCATGTTTTCCAATTCAAGAAGGCTTTCAATATTTTGATTCTTCTTTAAGATCTAAAGTTTTAAGGAATGTGTGAGTTCATCCATGGGTCCCCTTTTACCCATGGAGCCCAAAAAACCTTTTCTTTTAATTAAAGAATGAATTTCCCCTTATTATGGTATTTTGTATGTTCAAGAAAGATTAAATTTCATGTTTTCATGATGTTTTTAATTCAATTCAACCCATATATGATTCCATGCAGGATTTTGAATCCCTCACGCTACGAATTTGAGTTTCCCATGTTTTATTCAAGTAAATTCTATAATAGATCCTAAATTCATGATGTTTCGCAATATTTCCATGTTTTAAATTCATGCCTTCCACATGTTTGATGAAATTCCCATATCATGTTCAATCAATTTCAAGATGAATCCCCAAGTTATGAATTTTGCCATGTAACCCTATTGTTCCCTCATGTTTATGACATTCTTACGTTAAAGCTATGATCTTTACATGTTTTTACGAAATGCCTATGTCCTATTTCAAACGAATTTCATGTAAATTCCCCAATTCATGATGTTAGTCATTTAATCAAGCTATGCTCCAATATTTTAGACATTCCCATGTTCAAGTTCATGATTCCCAAGTATTTGATGAAATGCCCTAATGATTGGGTTTTGAATATTGATTACTTATTATGTCCCAAAGCTTTAGAATGTCCTTGTGTTTTTGCTATCGAGTCCTTAGGGTTATGAATGCCCAAAATTTAGTTGTTTACTAAGTTTCAGTATTTTTAGAATGGTTTCAGATAAACCAAGAGTCTTGTCATCCAGTTAGTTATCATAATCAATTTAAGGTTAATAATTTCCTCAGAATCCGTATGTACTATTATTTTCAGAATACCATGACCGGAGCTTATTAGTTATCAGTTAGTGGTTTATACACCAGTTAGTATTCTAGTATCATTCAGTTGAAAGTAGGATTTAGCACCAAGCGAACCTAGGGATGGGGTCTCACCTTCCAGTAAAGGGTGTGACAATTATTAGCAATCCATGCATCCCTGAACTACGTAGCCAGCGTAGGATTGAGATGTTAACATGTCAGTTGAGGGTTGAACCATGTCTCACCAGAGAGCCTTCCAGTAGAGGGTGACTCCTTAGCCCTTTGGGACTTCATTTCAGTGGATCCACATAGCCAATGTTAGTACCCATGGCACGGTACTGATACTCTTCCAATTGGGGTTACAGCTTGTATCTCGATTAGATCTGATTGGGGAATGTTGGTTAGATGATACCTCCCACAGTCTCAGTATAGTATTCAATGTCTCTTAAGTTCAGGTTTGCCTGACTAAGTGTACAGACTTTCAGATATTTAGTTTAATAGTTTTTAGTCTTTGAAATTATCTCAGTTCAATAATAGATATACATTTAGTCTTATATTCTCAGATATTACAGTTTTCACGTATTCATGCTCAATTATCTAATGTTGTTTTGATAGTTTGTACCTCATAAGTATAGTACTCCAGAGTTTTAGCCCAGTTATTTAGACTAAGTACAGTTCAGCCTTACATGACCAGTATTCAGCTATCAGTCATTCAATTACTCTGATATGCTTAGCACATGTTATGTTTCATTCTGTGCATTTATACATTCGTGCTCCGTATAATTTTATATTTTGATCCTCGTGTTACATCAATCTGTATCACATAGTTTCAGACTCAGTATTCATATAGTATCCATGTTTTACCGTATCCCAACTTCAGTTATACTTATATCAGAAAAGTAAAGTCTTACAGAAACTAAGTGTAGAGATTCAACAGCTTATCAGATTATATTTGTCACTTATGTTTTAAGATATTTTAGTTTTCAGTTTATTCTAGCCCATTGGTGAGTCTACTTACACCTCTGCATACTTAGTACATCCCAGAATTACTGACCCATGTATACGTTTGTATGGCTACATTATTTCATAATATAGGTACCATTTGTAGCCCTCACCTTATGATCAGACAGTTTCAGTTTCCAGTCAGCAGTTGATGAGTTTTCTTTTTTCGGAAACTCCAGATAGATCTAGTTCATGTACAATTCATTTATTTTTCATATGTATTGAATAGTGGTAGTTGGAGGTATGTCCCAGGTATTCATAGTTAGTATAGTAGAGGCTTCATAGATGTCAGTCAGAGTCTTTCATGTAAATTCAGTTCTTTCCTTAGATTTATTAGATCGTTAAACTTTATCTATTACATACTATTTTGAAATTTCAGTATGACTATGTTTCTGCACAGTAGAACTTGTCATTAAATGTGTTATAATCTAGTTGCTTAACAGTATGACAGATTATTGGTTAGCTCGGGATCTCTTGTGGTTCCTAAGCACCATGTGATGACTAGGAGGTGGTCTCGGGTCATTACAGAAAGTGAATATAGAAATACTAGAAGAAAGTTTTGAAGTAAATAAGGCTATAATGAAAGAAGAAGCCCTATACGAAATAAATAATAATAGAAAATTCAAATGTATAGGCTATAAAATAGGTAATCTCAATCTTACCGAGACTAAAGAACATTTTGTCAAATGTGAATTAAGAATAAAAAATAATGGTTACTCTCTTAAAAATGAAAGAAAAGAAGAAGCACTAGAAATGAGTTACAGAAAAGATGAGATAGAAAGTATAAAAGAATTTACGGAAAGTGCGGCAAGTACTTCAAGCCCTTTCCAAAGGACGACTGGTATGTAAAAGGTAGATATAACAATGGGAAATTTACCAACACATAGTGTATTCAGAATTAACAATGAAGAACAGATAGAACAAAATGAAAAACCTAGAGGAAGAAGAATGCCAATTGAAAAACCCAATAGGTTACAAGAAGGTGGTAGTAAAGGAATGATTTTAAATCTAGTGGCTCATGACCCCCAAACATGGAATTCTGTAATAGACATATGGAAGAATGTAGTTGTAGCAGATTACATACAATCTAATTAAGTGCCAAATGCAGAAAATATGTCTAGATATCTAGAAAAATTACTAGGAGAGTCTTGTAAAGCATTATGGGAAACATATAAGACAATATTCCTTGAAGATTTTCAAGGATTGATAGAAATGGGAGCTAACCCATATAATTTTGTAAATAAAGTACATACCTTCCTAACAGGTAAAGATACCAATAGTGGATTAATAGTATTACAGAAAAAAGGGCTTTAATAAATCTAGAGAAATTAAGTATAAATAATTGGTTAAAAATTAAGGAACTTTTAAACGAGTATTTCTATTATTGTACAATTAGTGGAAACTCGTTTGACAAGACTTTAGGAAAAATATTATTCAATAAATTATCTAGAGCCTTAGGAAAAGAAAAAGAAGAAAAATATTGCAAAACAGAAGGAGTAGTACAAAGTTTCGACACAAAATGGTCAATAGGACAAAGAATACAACATATGATGGCAATATTGCGTGAAAAATGTACGAATATCAAAATGCAAACACAATTAAAAAGGGGTGATACCGATTTCTTTAAAAATATATCTACTACACAACATTATGATCATGATTATAAGAAAACAAGACATAATAACCCATATAAAAGGGCTTATCGTCCTAAGAAAACATATTTTTTAAGAAATCCAAAAGCAAAAAAAAATATTTTTAAATAAACAGAGACATGTAAGAAAATATAACACCAATAGAACTTATCAAAATAAAATAAAATGTTTTACTTGTAGAAGTATAGAACATGTAGAAAATACTTGTCCAAAAATAAATAATAGTAGATCTAGAAATGCACAGTTAATAGACGAAGTAAATGAAAATCTAATACATTTAGATGAATATATGCCAGACAACGAAAGCATATACTCTATCAGGAGTATGGAAGTATTTGAATAAGATAAAGACACATTGGATTCCTCAGATTCTGAAGAAGAAGAATTTAAAAATGAAATAGGATTATAAAAGATAAATCCAGACTATCATGATTTAGTCAACCTTATAGAAGAGTGTGGAAATAAATTTGAAAAAGATAAAGGACTAGACAGTAACTAGTGTTCTTACTGTGGATGGTTTCCATGAAAAATCAAAAGGGCAAAATGCAGTAAATGTTATATTGAAGGATGCATAACTAGTATAGAAAAAGCCTCAGGAATCCAAAAACCAAAGAATAATTTAAAAAAAATTTACAGACAAGAACCAATAACTAGAACAATAGATGATAGAATATTGGAACTAGAAGAAAAACTGAAAAGGTTAGAGATAAGAATAAATAACCTCGAAAAAAAGAAAGAAGTAATTAAAGAAGAAGACATATTAGAAGTAGAATTATTGAATACATCTGTCGAAAATAATAAAGTCTAATGAAAAAAATCAATGAATATATCTTTTGGATGAATGATATGTAATGAAGAAAAGAACATTAGTACAGTCAAAGTCTTAACAAGAATAAAAATTCAAGATTATGAGTTTGAAACCTTAGCTAAAGTAAATTCAGGATGTACAAGAAATATATTAAACAGTAGAATTTTGCCAGCAAGACTAATTAAAGAATTAATACAACCCCAAAAATCCATGCAAATGGACGGAACTCATAACACTTATACAGAATATAAAACAAAAGCAAGAGTAAGTTTCATTAATACTTGTGAAAAATTCTATCAACCATCATACAAACTCAATGGAATACTAGTTAGAGACTTAAACATAAAAGCAAACTTTGTATTAGGATTAGTTCTATGGTAGAAAAAAATGAAGGATGTTTTGTTACTAGAGTTTGGGTAATCTTCGCAAGCAATATTACTCACTCACCAGTACAGACACAACCAATACTAACTAAATATTGATTTCTTTAGGATAAATCTGAAAAAGAAAGCTCAAATAATCAGATAAAACTCAAAAAATACTAGAATGTGATAAGGGAGAAAATTATACATATAGTGACAGTAAAAAGATAACAATGTATGAAGAATTACAAGATTTATTAATAGTAGAAGAATTACAAAAAGACTACACTCTAATAGAAATAGATACATAATTATACAATTTTAAGAGATGAATACAACAGATAAGAGTAATAAAAGATAAAAAAGAACTAGATAAAATAATACAAATCTTAGACAAACTAGAAATAATTGGAGAAAAACCCTTGCAGCCTTGGAACTCCAATCAAAATACCTGTAATTTAGAAATAATCAATCCAGAATATACTATAAAAATGACATCTATAGAATCTACAAATGAAGATCTTAAAGATTTTGAAGTACAAATAAAGGAACTATTAGAATTAGGGATAATTAGAAGATCCAAGTCAAGATATAGATCAACAACTTTCATAGTAAAAAACCATAGTGAAATAGTACAAGGGAAAGCTAGAATGATAATAAATTATAAAAGACTAAATGATAATACAACGGTGGATGGATATAAGTTACCAGACAAAACAAAATTAATAAATAGAATACAAGGAAGAAAAATATTTAGTAAGTCCGACTGTAATCTGGATATTGGAAAATTAAGATACACAAGGATAGTATAGAATTGACTACTTTCACATGCCTAGAAGGGCATTTTGAATGGCTAGTTATGCCGTTCGGACTATAGACAGCTCCTCCAATTTTCCAAAGAAAAATGCATAGTATTTTTGGAAATTATAAGAATTTTGTATTAGTATATATAGATGATATTTTAGTTTTCAGTAATAACATGAGAGAACATATAAGACATTTACAATAAGCTTTTAAATTATTTGTAGACAATGGAATAATAATAAGTAGAAAGAAAATGAAACTATGTAAAAACAGTATGAATTTCCTTGGAGTAGTTATTGGGGATGGCTGAATAAAACTACAACCACACATAGCTAACAAGGTCTTAGAAATGCCAGATAGATTAGATAAAACCAAGGATTTACAAAAGTTTTTATGACTACTTAATTATGCTAGAACTTTCACTAAAGATTTAGGAAAGGTTGCAGGGCCGCTATATTCTAAAACCGGATCAACAGGCCAAAAGACTTTTAATTCTGACGACATAAAATTAGTCTAACAGCTTAAATGTGTGATCCAAGACATCCCAGACTTGACGCTGCCATTAGAAACAAACTTTTTGATAGTCAAAATAGATGGAAGTCTTTGAGAATAGGGAGCAATATTAAAAGCAAAACCTAATAAATGTAGTGAGAAGAAAGATGAGAAAATCAGTGCTTATTCAAGTGGAATAAATAAAGAAAAAGGCAATCTGAATAGTATTGATACAGAAACACTAGTAGTAATCTACGGTTTAAATAGTTTTAAGCTTTATATATTAAATAAACCTGAAATATTAGTAAGAACTGATTATGAAGCTATAGTAAAATTCTACCAGAAAATAAAAGAAAAGAATAGTAGTAAAAGGAGGTAGTTAAATTATTTAGATGCCACTTCAATTTATAACATTGTGCTAGAACATATTAAAGAAAAAGATAATAACCTAGCAGATCAACTTAGTAGATAATGAAAGACGACAACTAACGAGTTTTGTATACAGACAAAGGAAAAGGTAAGGATGAGGTCTCGTCCTCCCAAGAATATATGAGGAAGTTAATGAGCAATACTCATTACATACCACTTACAATGTTGGAACATCCGATATTAGTAAGAATGATTTTCTAGCCGCATTACCTGATCATTTATAAGCCATCCAACTTAACTTTAAACTTAGATCGAATGTGCGAGTGGACAAACAACATATATGCCAGATTGATATTTTATGGATATCCTACAATAAGACACCCAAAAACAATAGCTATTTCATTTCAGTCCTAAATGTTTTAAGTTATTATATTTACTGAGAAAAATAACACTAACTGATTTAAAATTTATATTGTTCTTAGAGGACAGAATCAAGGAGTATTTTAGACATGGATAGAGGTGATAAACTTTATAAAAGACTAAACAAAACCTCTCGATAAAGGTTTTAATGACCTCACAGAGGCATTCGACTCTGACCGAGGAAGTCTAGGGCCAAACTATTATATTACTCCAGCTTTAAGACCAAATATGAAAGAAGTTCCCTAATATAATATAAAAAAAGACATAGATAAAATTATATTCTGCAATTATTATTTTTCAATGACCAAAGCTTTTAGAAAATGAAATCACGCAAATGAGACTCTAAGACAAGACAATGTGAACCTTATAAATGAAAAAGGACAAATGATAGAACATATAGGAATTTTACAACATCTTATTAAAGTTATTCATTATGAATTATCCCAGCAGACTCAGCAGACCTATGAAACTTAAATGGATCTATAGAGTTCTCCATCTCCTTTAAAAATGGATAAGAATGGTGTGCATTCCCCAATGAATGTAGAAAGAGCTATTGTGTCGGGTAATGATACAACTAGTCCAGCTTAAACTGTAATTGGTAATGACTCACCAAATCCGTTAATGGCTGATACTTTGCCTAAAATTGTAGGGAGAATTCTCCCAGCCAATTTTAAAATAATAGGTACTCAGATACTAGATGAAGGAACGTTGACGCCTACCCAAGACAAAAATAAAAATAATTTGAACCTACGAAGAAGGAAAACTTGTAAAATAAATATAGAATAAATAGTAGTAGACTCTATCAAAAAATTGCTAGTTGAATAACCTAAAGAAATAGTAATGGAAAATCCAAAGCCTGAGCCAAGATCCAGGATTTTCTTAGAGAAAAAAACAAGACCCAGAATTGGAAAAAGACTAGGACTATCAAGAGGAGACAGTGAAGAATATGATCCAACAATGGAAAATGACTATAACTCATCTATGGATCAATTCGCTCAAAACCCAAATGCAGACGATGACTCTGGAATGAGTTTCGATCCAGAAGAATTACACAATTTGGAAACGTTAGCCATAACAATACTCATAAAAATAAAAATTTCGAGACTTAAGCAATGATGTAAAGGATAAAATACTAATGCTAAGTGGAAAACAAATGGATGAATATGAATTAAAGTGAAAACATGATCATGTGATGATGGGTCCCACAAAGTGTATTCGGCATGCAAAAGTTTCTTAAACACATTTGAAGTCCGACAGATGCCTATAAGTACCCACTTCATCTGACTTAGGAAGATAGAGTGAAAAAGAAATTAGAGCATAAGAACTCAAGAGTAGAGAGAATACAAGAGTGAGAATTTTTTAGTTTCTTAGTTGCTTCAAAAAAGAGAGAGAGAGAGTAAGTAAGCAGTTGTGAATAGTCTCTAAGTCCTTTTTCTTCGTAGCTGCAACATCTTTTAGGGGCTCCAGAAAGGGAAACCTCTCTTAACCTTAAGACATGTATGTAGTTGTTATTTAAAATCATTGTATCTTTTCTCCCTACTATGTAAATTATATTTATTATATGAAATTTTCATGAATTCTTGTAAATTTCTTGTTTAAATATAACCCCTAATATATGGTTAGTCTCTCAGTTTTTTAGCAGTAACAATGGATTTATCTGTAAATTCCTAGAGATTTGAAAAGTCCAATGAAGATTTGAGAGAACTTATGTGTTGTGTAGGGGTCTAACTAAAGAAGATATTGCTAAAATACCTAAAACTGAAGAGAAATAGATAAACAGAGTATAAAAAAGACTTTTTGAAAAAGAGAATTTTTGGGAGAAAAACATACTTTGATTTTGATAAATTCACCAATACACATGACTAGGGATAATGTAGGAGGGAGTACTATGTAGGATTTTACACCATATTTGCGAAAAACGTAACATATATCTGCTTCAACCTTATTGCTTGTTCATATTTGTGTGCTTATATCTGTTTACATATTATCTATATGTTTGTGTGCTTATATCTGTTTATAACTCTTTCAACAAAATAAACTAAAATTATTAAGCGCTAAGACACTATATAATGAAGGAATGTTTTCACTAGCACAATCATATAAACATTATAAGGAAAAAGAAATGTGCGTTATTAGAAAAGATAGCACCAGTATATATCTAATAAGTTTAGAATCCTTAAAACAAATTTCCAAATCAAATATGAGCCTCATGCATATGGGACTCATAGTAATAGGTTTGAAAGGTCTAACTAGGAAGAACCTAGTAACAAAAGTATTAATCACAATATATGATAATAGATGGTCAGACACAAAAAGGTCTATAATAGGAATAACAGAAGTAGACATGTCAACAAATGGAGAAGTTTTTACTGTAGTCCAAACTATCTGATTAGTTCTTTAGAATTTGGGAAATATATAAAGATAGGTATTCAGACTAATGGATTTGCAGAGATGAATAATGGAAATAATTTACTAATATGTGTAGGATTTATAGGAAAACTTGCTACTAGTAGTAGTACAAGATTCAGATTAAAAATATATGAGGTAGTAAGTTTAATGGAAAATAAAGGTATTGGATTAATGAAACCCCTAAAGATAAATTCAGAAGAATATGCAGAATTAGAATGAAACTTGGAAAAATTTACTAAAAATAAATACTAAAGCCAACGAGTCATTTAATGTATATTAAAAATAAAGGAGAAACTTTGATAAGACTAACAGACTACCAATACACGAACGAAAAAGAAACTGATGAAGAAGTTGATGAAAGTGAGAGTACTAATTTTATGAATTACGAAATACTAGTAGAAGGTTTTGAAGTAAATAAGGCTATAATGAAAGAAGAAGCCCTATACAAAATAAATAACAATAGAACATTCAAATGTTTAGGCTGTAAAATGGGAAATGTCAATCTTACTGAGACTAAAGAACATTTTGTCAAATGTAAATTAAGAACCGATATTAATGGTACATACTTAAAAATGAAAGAAAAGAAGAAGACCTAGAAATAAGTTTCAATGTAGATGAGATAGAAAGTATAAAAGAATTTATGAAAAGTGCGGAAAGTGCTTCAAGCCCTTTCCAAAGGATGACTGGTATGCTAAAGGTATATATAGCAACAGGAAATTCACCAAGACATAGAGTATTTAGAATAAACCCCTAAGAATAGATAGAACAAAGTATAAAAGCTAGAGGAAGAAAAATGCTAACAGAAGAACCCATTAGGATACAAGGTGGTAATAAAAGTAAGATTTTTAATCTAGCGGCTCATAACCCCAAGATATGGAATATTGTAATAGACATATGGAAGAATGTAGTTGTAGCAGATTACATACAACACATATAAGCTAATCAAGAGCCAGATGCAGAAAATATGTATAGATATCTAGAAACATTCCTAGGAGAGACTACTAAAGCATTATGGGAAGCATATAAGACAATATTCCCCAAAGATTTTCAGGAATTGATAGAAATATGGGATAACCCATATAGTTTTGTAAATAATGTACATACCTTACTAACAGGTGAAGATCCCAATAGTGGACTAATAGTATTACTGAAAAGGGTTTTAATAAATCTAGAGCAATTAAGTATAAATAATTGGTTAAAAATTAAGGAATTTTTAAACGAGTATTTCTATTATTGTACAATTAGTGGAAACTAGTTTGGCCAGACTTTAGGAAAAAGATTATTCAATAAATTAACCAGAGCCTTAGGAAGAGAAATAGAAGAAAAATGGTCCAAAGGAGAAGGAGTAGTACAAAATCTTGACACAAAATGGTCAATAGGACATAGAATACAACATATAATGGAAATATTATAAGAAAAATATACGAATCCAATTACAAAAACAATTAAAAAGAGTTGATACAGATTTCCATAAAAATATATATACTACATAACAATATGATCAGGAATATAAGAAAAGAAGTCATATAAAAGGGATTATTGTCCTAAGAAAACATATTTTTTATGAAAATCAGAAGTGAAAAAACCATATTTAAATAAGTAGAGACATGTAAGAATATATAACAACAATAGAACTTATAAAAATAAATTAGAATGTTTTACTTATGGAAGTATAGAACATTTAGCAAATATTTGTCCAAAAATAAATAATAGTAGATCTAGAAATGCATAGTTAATAGATGTTGCGGCTCAAATGCAAACACAAGTGCACATGATCGTACAAGTAATATAGTGACTTAGATAGTCAATATCATTCCCACGATTTAATTTTAGACAACAAGGTATTAAGTGTTGTAAGGTACCAATAGACTTGTGAAATTGTGAATAAAAATTATAAATAAGTAAGAAATGTCAATTTGTGACAATAGTAAAACAAGAAATGGTTGTAAATAGAAATGATGAGAATTCCAGGGTTTAGGCACATCTAACAATCATACAATTCTATCTTCTTATCACATTCTAGTTGGTTATCGGGTTGTTGATTCACAAGGTTTAGACTACGATCTTTGTCTCCTGGCCTCAAATCTTTTATCTATTGAATATTGCAACTACAACTCTTACAGAGACACAACAATTCATCTAGATTTATGAAGCTATCTTCTTGCAATTGAACTATGCAATGCTTCTAGGTATATCCCTATCCTAGATGCTTATTCAAATCCCTTATTTCATATGAGTATAAGAACCTTGCTCCTTTATTTCCTTGTTGTATCCTAAAAATCTCCTCCCAGATTTACATAATAATATAGATTTATTCTAATGGTGGCCATTCATCAAAATAGTAAGTTAAGAAATTAAGAACAACCCAGGTGATAATCCAAAAAGATACTACGATAAAGAATGTCATAGAGTAAACATGTTTCTGGCCTCAACCCCAGAACAAGTGTGTTTAGCCACTCATGTTTGAATTCAACATCGAAAATAAGCAATTAATCATACCAAGAATTAATGTTGAAGTAATGAAGTTCAAAAGAAATTCTAAGAACCCTAAGAGAGAGAATTTTGTGTTTTTCTGCTGCTGTTATGCTTTCCAAAAAGTCCCCAAATTATTCTGAATTTTTCCTTTTATAGATGGGCAAAAGAAACCCAATTTGGACCTTCAGCATGACACACCGTACTGTCAAATGCTATACTCCTTGCGGATCTGGGCCATCACGAAAGGTTACTATTTTGGGACAATTGTAATTTTACTCATCACCATGATGCGGTGATATCACGAAGAGCTACTGGTTTTTGACAAATGCGAATTCATCTTCCTTCATGATGTGCTGAGCTTCAGATTTTGATAAATTGGAAAAAATTGAATTTTACCGCGTCACGATAATATCACACCCTTATTATGGAATCTTGACAATTGGGAAATGGCTCCTCACCACGATGCGCTGATATCGTGGTACCTTGCTGGTTTTTGACAATCGCCATTTGGTCCCTCTCCGTGATGCGCTGGCCGTACAAATTGGAAGTTCTGACTTCCAGTTTGTCTTATTGAGCTATGTTCCAATGCCTTTGTTCGCTCTCTTTACCTTTGCATATCATTATTATGTCCAATCATATCTAATTCATCACAATCTAGTCCTGCAAATACTAATCATGTCCAATAGAAAAAGAACATACTTAAAGCTCAATTACACTCAGAATAGCACATTATAGCTCTTAAAACAAGTCTAAATCTGGGTAAGTATTGGTAATTGGACATATAAATATGCCTAAGATCACCACCCCACACTTAAAACCTTGTTCGTACTCAAACAATCACAAACACAATCTCTCAATCAATCTTCACATCACAACCAAAGAGTTACGCTTGCATTGGGCGCTTACAATTTTTAACAATGACTTTTGATCTCACAATATGTCAAAAATACTTTTATGCACATGAATAATTTGTTTTAAACCTCATCATCTCAAAAGTGACATTTGATTTGTTGGAAATCTTAATCAAATCACTTAATGAAACAACTCAATAAGAAATTTGGACGTTCATCCGCATGCACCCTAACAACAATAAATTTTCCCTCTACCACTCACAATTTTTTAATATTTCATATTAGGGGAATATCAAAATTCAATCACTCACTCTCAACAAAGAATTCATACATGATAGATAGTGAACCACAAGATTTGCCTTAGTGTAATACTCCACTAATAGTCGGATGTTTAAATGTAGGATCAATTAGGTCTTCTGTGGTTGTAATGTAGGCTAAGGGATGGGTAGGAATTATTTATAAAATAGTGACTAAGCTTCCTAAGCACTTTAACACATCTCAATCCTCTATCAAAATCACATTCGATCAGTCCAATTTCCACTTCATTACCTTCACACAACATTCATTTCACCTCAATTTCCTCAAGCACATTAACATAAGTTATGGTAGGAGTATTTTTATTTTGCACCACGATTCAACTTTTAGCTCTTCTTCATACCTATTTACTGTCATGTACCCCTACCATAACCAGCCTCAACTAAAGCTATTCGCCTTGCTGGAGGTGCACCATGTCTAAAATGGACCAGGGCCAAAACATGCTCATTGTAATAAAAATCGAGCTACAAAAAATGAAATTTCTTTCACATTTACTATAACTCCTAAACATCACAATCAAACATATAAAAAACCATTTCTTTAAGGCATCACTTTCACCTTTCTCCTACTTCAATTTCATACTCCCTACTCCTTTGATCATTTCTACTAAAGAGCTTAGGAGATATGGATCAAATCAAGGTCTATCAACGAAGGGATTATGCTACATATGCAGCTACTAAAGAAATTAACGAGGCTAACTAAAGGGCATGCATAGGGGTAGGTAAATAAAGTTTTTATAATTAGGCTAACAAAGAAATGCCTAAATCATTTCCTTCATCCAACACCCTTTATTTTGCTTTGTAAGCACACCGGACAAGTTCTAGACACTACTCTTATACATGCAGAATATACACAAATACTCACACTCACGGTGCATGTAAAGAGTTAAAATGGATCCTTACGGTTCCCGATCTCATTCTTTGTCAAATTCAACATTAAGACAACAACTCGTATTTCACCTATCGAGATTAAGCAATTTAAAATCAAATAATTTAAAATTTTAGACACTTTCGTTTTTAAAACTCAATTTATCCCAAATCACTGCAAAAAATTTCCCACACACAACATTTCTTTAAAGTTGTGATCGGATTCTCATCAATTCTTTAATTCTTAAGACCAACTACCCTTAAGAAGGTCATTATCCATCTATTATAGGAGAAGGCACTAGCTATGATGAATTATTTGAAGTTCCAAAAAGGGAGAGAATAAATACTTTAAACTGAAATTTGCCAAGAGGGCCAAAAAGAAATAAAAGCAAACACTTTAAACTGATAGTAAAATGTGAATAATGCCTTAAGGGAAAATTGCAACAATCCACCTTTAAAATGACCGTCTTAAGGGGAGTTGGTCTTAAGAAGTAAAGAATTGATGAGAATCCGATCACAACTTTAGAGAAGTTCTGCATGTCGGCCATTTTTTGCAGTGACTTAGGCTAAATTGAGTTTTAAAAACAATAGCATGTCTAAAATTTCAAAGTTTGATAGTAAATTTCTTAATATCGATAGGTGAAATACGAGTTTTTGTCTTAATGTTGAATTTGACAAAGAACGACATCAAAAACTGTAAATAAAAGCAAACAATTTAAACTGATAGTTAAATGTGAAATATACCTTTAGGAAAATTTGCAACAATCCACCAACAAAACATAAAAATAGAAATTGTCCAACCAAAATAAACCAAGATATAAATCAGAGATGAAAACAAAGGACAACCACCCCACACTTAAATGAAGCACTATCCCAGTACTATCAATAAGCATATGGAAAGGTGGCGTCATACTCCCTGCTCAGTCAAAGGGCACTATTGTCATTATGAAATCACCTCATTGTAACCATCATAAGCATCTGCATCGCCATCGCCATCATCAGATTGATCCTCAGCATCTGACTCAACATCTGAGTCCTGATATCATCTCTCAGCATTAGTAGGTATATCATAATCAACAGGTTCCACGAACTAAGGCTCGATCTATAGAAAAGTTCTAGCATGATGGCCAAGGGGATAATCTAACTACATAACATGAAGTTATTTATTCATTGCAGATCTTTCCCTATCCACAGCTGCAATATCTATAGGGTAAATATCCAAGCATATATCTCATCAGCCTGAGCTTGACGTTCGGCCATAGTCAGGATTAGGCTTTGGGCCCCAATGATGCTCTTAGCAGTCATAATATCAATTGGGCAACTGACAACTTCAGGCTTGTAATCTAACTCGTCCTTCTCCACCCTAAGACTTCTTAAGAACCGAGTCAACAAACCTCTAAAATCATAGCAACGCCCTAGCTGGTAGCGTGCTTTCTTCATAGCAGAGAATATGACCTGGCCTACATTAATCTCAATATCATCACACATTAGAGCATAAATCAAACATACCCGGTCATATATAACCTTTGTCATATGTTTGCTTTAAATAAGGCAATGATACACAATACGTCCCTACATACGGGGCTCTTTATTTATTTGTGCATAGGGAAAAGATGAGTGTAAGGCTGTGACTTGATGCCTGGTCCACCTTGTAGATAAGCATGTACCGCACAATAAATATCTGATATAAGCATAAAGGGGAGTGACAATCAAATGCCTCAACTGGTTTGCATCTACCTCAGGTATACCCAACAAGTCATTAATATCCATAGTTGTGAATCGGACTACCTTACCACGAATCTTCAATTCATGATCAGGGCCACTTGGATCCCAGTTAGCATAAAACTCATGTACTAAGTGCAATTTTCACTTAGTAGGCTGATGAAAGATTAATTTCATATTCAACTGCTCAAGTCTTCTCACCATGCTCAGGCATTCCCTTAGTAAACTCGCCCTATCAATGAATACCTCCAGCATGTATTTGGCATTAGTGTGTTTGGAGTACCACTGCTTGCCTGCTTTTCTTACTGCCTCAAACCCAAATTTCCTTGTCTACTTACGATGTAGTGGTAGAGCACATAGCACCTTAGCAAGTAGATTTTTAGACTGCCTACTTCATTTTATAGCTGGTACAAAGGGACCAACCTTAGCATTTACTTTCAGTTATTAGGGATCTAAGGTGCCTGTCATTCAATACATGAAACAAACAACTGAGTAACTAAGTATTAGGTCGTGCTAACTTAAACTAGGTATGGACGGGTTACAATCATCACACCACACTTAATTTTTAGCTCAATTATGCACATATAAGAACAGGGTACTCAGACTTTCCCTCATTTGATACAGTTTGCACACATACACAGGTTATACAACCAAACCATGACAAATGACAACTTATATTTTAGTACATAAGAATGGCAAAATGCATCGCATCGCTGAGTGCATAATCAGCGCTACATCAATTCAATTTGATTCAATCCAATTCAAATATACCACAAGCTGTTGCAACTACTATATGCCAAGAAAACAATTCAATTGCGACTAAATTATGCCTAAAGCACTATTCATCATTACTACAGAAGTTACTCAGGCTTTCCTTCGTGGAACAATACAAATCCCAATGCTTAACACGAGAGATCGGTACATTTAAGCAACAAAATGTAATGTGTAATCGGCAAGAATAGGACCTAAGAACTTAAACCCAAAATACCCCCAATATGTGAACAACATGGAAACGTACATAATGTTGGAAACACCCTTGCGACCATACACATTATATAAATCAATATACTAAAGCAGTAAAATCACCCAATCAAAACGTGAGTATAACCCCGCACTTTAATTTAGCCATTATTATCTCACTAATTAGACAAATCAATGCAAGATTATGAAGGCTATGATTAAGGATTCACAAAAATTTCAAGAAATAATATAGTACATGGAGCTATAACGCACAAAAATTATAAAGAACAAAACCAAATCGTGCCATCAATACCGAAATTCTCAATGCAACAGAGGGAAAATTGAAGCATTTAATCACTTACTTTAGTTGTTGAGAGAAAGATGAAACCTTGAAGAAATTTAAGAGAGATAGTTGGGTTGAGGGAGTGAGAGGCAACGCTAAGGGTAATAAAGTAAGGGAATTAGGGTTGAGGAGAAATATATAGAGGGGCGGGTCGGGTTAGGTCAACTTCAAAATTCATGTCCAATTTTAACCTAAACGTGAGGCAATGGTATCGCGCCAGGCCACTAGAATTTTACAATCGTCATTTTACTAGCCATCGCGATATGGTGGGATTGTGCCAGGCCATTAGAAAGCGACGATTGTTAAATTGGTCCTCTTCAGGATGCATTGATAGTGAAAATTGGAACATTTTTACCATTTTAGCTCCACACCGCAATGCGGTGTTTTTGCGTCACAACACTGGAAATTGATAATTTCCATTTCTGCACTCATCGCGATGCAGTGGCCTCCAATTTTACATTTCCAATGTATTTTTCAACACTCTTTTCCTTGTTTTTTGCAATTGACTTACACACATTAATTTGTAAACCTAATTGCTTCCTTGGACATGGTGTTCTTGGTTTCAATCCTCTCCTCCCTACATATCAAAAAAAATATGCAAATATCATAAGAAAAAGTAGGTTGCCTCCCACTCAGCGCCTTAGTTTTTATCGTGGCACGACTCATCTTTTTGTATTTTGTTTTTTATCTTTTTAATGACTAAAAATTAAACCAACTATTACATTACATTGGTGGGTTTCCTCCCACATAGCGCCTTATTTTTCATCGTGGCATGACTTTAGCCCAAGCTCACTCATTATCAAAGGTGATGGACACATTGTTCTTATCTTCATGATCAGCCCAGTAATGCTTCACACGTTGTCCATTCACCAAAAACTTCTTAGTATTATCTTTATTCCACAGTTCAACTTCTCCATGAGGTGTCATTTTTACCACTTCAAAAGGCCCAGACTATTTAGACCGTAATTTACTCGAAAATAACTTTAACCTTGAATTGAATAACAAAATAAGTTGTCCGGGTTCAAATACTCTATCTTGAATTTGCCTGTCATGCCATCTCTTGGTTTTCTCCTTGTACATCTTGGCGTTCTCATAAGCATGGAGACAAAACTCATCAAGTTCAATAAGCTGCAACCATCTCTTCTCTCCTGAAGCCTTCATCTTAAGATTCAACTTTTTAACAGCCCAATAAGCTTTATGTTCTATCACTACAGGAAAATGACATGCTTTTTCATAAACCAAGTGATATGGAAAGGTACCAATAGGTGTCTTATAATTTGTTCGGTATGCCCACAATGCATTAGCTCGCTTTTCAACCCAATTCTTTCATGAACCATTAACAGTCTTCTGCAGTATCTACTTTATCTCTCAGCTGGATACCTCAACTTGACCAGTTGTTTGTGAATGGTACGCAGTGGCCACCTTATGCCTAACACCATATTTATATAAAAGACTTTTAAACCATGTATTAATGAAATGCGTACCTCCATCACTGATTATAGCACTGGGAGTGCCAAACTGAGAGAATATATGCTTCTTCACAAATTTCAATACCACTCTTGCATTATTAGTTGGACAAGCTACAGATTTTACCCACTTGGATACATAATCAACCACCACTAAGATGTATAGGTTACCATTTAATGATGGGAATGGTCCCATAAAATCAATCCTCCAAACATCGAATACTTTAACTTCAAGGATATTATTTAGGGGCATCTCATGATGCCTTGAAATTGTACCTAACCTCTGGCATTGATCACAACTTTTCACAACAGCTATTGCATCTCGAAATGATATTGGCCAAAAGAAACCGTATTGAAACACTTTTATAGATGTTCTCTTACTTATATGATGTCCACCATAAAGAGATGAATGACACTTTTGTTACACTTGTGTGAATTCAGCTTCTGGAACACATCTACGTATAATTCCATCAGGATCCTACTTGAAAAGATGCGGCTGATCCCATATATAAGCACGAGATTCATAAAGTAGTTTTTTTCTTTGTTGAGTGGTCGCTTCAGGAGGATAAACTAAATATGCTACCAAGTTCACAATATCGGCTTACTGCGGAAACTCACTCGTATTTAGAGCATATTTGTTGGGCATCGTGGTTATACTGTCTTTCCTCTGCCCCATAATAATTTGAACAAAAAAACTTGTCTTTCCTCTACCCATAACAACTCCTACAACCACATCACTTGCATCAAACATTAATTCAAATGGCATCTCCTAATCTAGATAAATCAAGATAGGTGTTACAATCAGCTTCTTCTTTAACTTCTCAAAAGTTTCTTGACAATCTGCCTCAAAATCAAACTTGGCTTATTTTTCTAATAATTTACACATTGGGTTTGCAATCTTTGAAAAATCATGAATAAAACTCCTGTAGAAACCTGTATGCCCCCAGAAACTTCTCACTCCCTTCACTGTAACTGGATCTAGCACTTTTTTAATCAATTCAATTTTGGCTCGATCTATTTTAAGTCCTCTACATGACACTTTATGGCTAAGGACTATTCCTTCCTTAACCAAGAAGTGTCACTTTTCCCAATTCAGTACCAAATTTATCTCTTCACATCGAGCTAGGACTCGATCTAGATTCTGAAAGCATACATCAAAAGAATTAGTGTAAACAGAGAAGTCATCCATAAATATCTGAACAAATTTCATAGAAGATTGCCATCATGCATCTCTAAAACGTTGCAGCTGTATTACAGAGGCTAAAAGGCATATGTCTGAACACATATGTATGGACAAGTAAAAGTTGTCTTTTCTTGGTCCTCAGGCGCAATGGTGATCTAATTATAACCCAAGTAACCATCAATAAAATAGTAATACTCCTGCCCTTCCAACCTATCCAACATCTTATCAATGGACAGGATTGGATAATGGACCTTTCTTGAGGCTTTATTTATCATTCGGTAGTCAATACAGATCCTCCATCCAGTCACCATGCGAGTGGGAATTAGCTTATTTACTTCATTAGTAACCATGGTCATCCTACCCCTTTTTGGGGACACAGTGAATTGGGCTCACCCATTTGATGTCAAAAATTTGATACACAAACCCATTATCGAGACACTTGATGAACTCTTTCCATACCACTTCCTTCATCATCGGATTCAGTCTACATTGTTGTTGCACCCTTGGTTTGAAACCTTCTTCTATGTATATATTGTGAATGTAAAAAGCTGGATTTATACCTGTAATGCTAGACATCTGCCAACCAATTTCCTTCTTTTTTTTTCAAGACTTTCATTGCTTCCCTTACTGCACATCAGATAAATCAATAGAAAATATAACAGGCAAAGTCTCATTGTCACCAAGGTACACATATCTCAAGTGAGGGGGAAGAATCTTTAGCTTAAATTTTGGAGCTTCATCAATTAAAGATTTGGGAGATAGGCCAATTGGACTATTCAATGGTCCAAAAAGCTACTTCCTTATTTTAATCACCACCAAATTCATGACTTGGACCAATTCCAATGCCTCCACATCTACATAACGATCATGACCCATCAAAGCTCGCTCTAGTAGATCATCAGACAATAACAAATGTAACTCAGAAACAAGGTCAATAATTGATATGGATGTCATGACCCAAATCGAGGCCCTGGCCATGACGAGCAATCCGAACCATGAAGGCCCAAACGCCCATAAAACTTGTAATCACATACACCATTCATATACAGAAAAGAAATACGGAAATATAATTGAGTATGGGATCATGATCATGCTCTGAAATCAACAAAATGTTAAAGACTGCAATTCAACAACATCTAAAATAATATCTAACGCCATATGAGAAACCTCTACTACATATAAAATAAAGATTTCTGAAAACTAGGACAAGGCCCTCAGTAGACCAAAGCCATAAATAAATGTCTGAAATTTAAATACTACTTAATCGGACTACTAGATTAAGCCTCAGACCCTGAGAGGTAAGGGGTCAATACAGATGTACTGGTATGCAAAGCAAACCCAAAATAATATTTGATATTCAACATATATGAGAGCAATTTAAAAATGGTTCATAAATATGTCACATAGTAAAAGTCACATGGGCGTGGTTAAAGGACACTATAAAACCATCTGAACTCTGTGACATACTCTTTGTTTTACTTCTGCGCTAGGTGGTATACCCTAAAATTCTTTAATTCCATGGGCTATATGGAATCTTCCCTTAACTCGACAGCTAAGCCCCCAACCCAAGTTTTCCGCAAGGGTTAGAGTCTCTGAATCTCTACTATGCCACAGGGCCATCCCCAGCATATGAAAGTAACATACTCGTATCGATAAAACATGATTTTAGACTATGAGCCGATTGACTCGTGCCCTATTCGAGTAACCAACTAACCCTCTTTAAACCTATTTTTAATTTTTTACAACATGCAGTCTTTGAAAATCAAACTCTAAAGACTCTAGTTCTGTTATGGCATATATTTACATGGTATCGTTATACCATTGACTTGCAAGTCACATTCTCTGAGCCAATTATAGCAACTTATGTCTCTATTATCAAATCATAGAATTTAGGACCACCATATCAACAATTCATTTCAAGAAAATCATTCTTTAAACTCATGTGAAACCATGCACGCAATTCTCTTTATCAACAATTCAGTAAACAAAGGTGGTCATGTTAAAATTCTTAATTTCATGCAATTCTTTCTCTTTAACACAAAACATAGTTATATCAAGAAACACCCTCTCATCATCTCTAAATCATGTTCAAATACTATGACATTAAGAAAACTACTTTCAATCATAAAACATGCATTTCAACTCTTTTTCGACAAACCCATAAACTTGAATTCAATACAAGAGAGGGAGTTCATAATTTGCGCTCTGAAACAATCTTCAATCTCAATTTTAATGCATATACAAATACATGTAAATCAATTTAGGGGAAAGGACCACAAGGCCATAGCAATAGTAATATTGAAACATTCGGAATACATAATTTAAACATAGATTCCAAAACCCTTTTAAAATTAATGCTTAATAATCTTAAAATCATGCTCTGTTATTTTCAAGACCATGTAGTTTTTATGATTAACCCCATGTACCTTAGACTATAAGAGTTGAAAGATGGAACCTAGATCTTGTTAGATGGAATTCAGATCTGACCCTTTTCTTGGAGTTTTGAACCTAAGATCTTTATTCTTAATCTTGAGGGAAAGGATTTAGGGTTTTAATTTGAGAGGAAAAATTGAATTATGGAGTGTCTTCTACTTTTGGGGAGTGAATCTTATGTTATTGATAGAACTTGGGTGAGGTAAAGGTTCAAATTTCCCTTAAAAATGCAAAAATAGAACCTAAAAAATTGGTGCATACGACGGAGGGTGTGTTGCACGCTAATCGCGCGTAGCTACTGCCTGTCTCACAAAAAAGGCTGTAACTTTTCGTTTGGGCATCAGATTTTCACGAAATTAGTGTCTTTGGAAAGATACTTTGAAGAACTTTTATTTGATATATAGTAGGTAATCTAATTCGATAGATATAAGAAGTTATGGTAAATGGAAGTTGACCCAAGTTTAAACGTCTATTGAAATTTAATTGCTAGAAATATTTTCATCTCGTCTTAGAGTTAGGGGATTTTTGTGACCTCAATTCTTATTCAAAGGTATTCCCACACTATAGGATAGATAACCACACATATACTAACAAGGAATTATCTAGTTTGGGTCTATACGCGTAGGAACGATGGTCTAGATTCTAGCCCAAAAGTAAGGGGTGTTACATTATCTTCCCCTTGCGATCATTCATTATCGAATGATGGGTAGGGACCTTTTGAAGCTTTGAGATTGTAGAATAAAGAACGTAACATTGATTTGAATATTTTTACTCAAGAAAAATATACAAAGGCTTCACATGATATTCATGATAACCCATAGGGAAAAGAGTAAGCACGAAACCTGAGACAACAAAACTTGTCATCGACATGATCTTGGCATGTGTTTTATGGCATATGATCAAAACATTACAAAACTTAACTTTTTCTAAGAGTCCTTGGCCTGATTAAGATCGGTACAAGACATGAGATAAGATTCTTGTGGAACACAGAAGTATTAGCATTCTCTATCTTACAAAATATAGTGAAAAGACTTAAACTTAGCAACACTTCTTATCTATACTCCGACATTAATCAATATACTTCATTATTCCCAAATTACAATTCTCCCATAGCTCATCTAACCATAAGAATTTGTGTCCCTCCATATAATATTTCTATGTTCAAGCCTAACTCAAAGGAAAGAGGGGCTAACTTAACTATAGGGCCCTGCACCCTACATCCCATTAAGAAATCACCTCACCACATCACCGTAATCTAATAATCTCAAGTCTTAATTCAAAGAATACTAACAACATGGCACATAGGTTTGTGTTTTCATCATTCAGAACATTCAAGCCTAATCATTACTACAACCACTTTATGGATCTCCCTACTAAGACCAGTAATTCCAATCACTCTTAAAACTATTTCTGCCATATTTCTCCTTCGTAGCTATTTCACACAACAAAAGTTCATCTCCTTCTTTTCCCTTCAGCTATAACATTAGCTCAGCAACCACATCAAAATCTTCACCTTCAAGAAAATCTACTCCCTCACCTAACATAGTTCTACGCTTCCACAACCGCCATTATACTAGCATACAGAGGGTCATTAAAGGACCTGAGCAAGAGCAACATAAAAGGGAGTAGCACTATTCGGTTATAACATATACTAATTTCCATACTCAAGGTGCGACATGAGTTGAAGATATGGTACAAGCACAGAGTATTTCATATATCAAGTATTTGGATCACAAGTGAAGAGTCATTTTGGCACAATTTCAACATAGCACGAGTTCTTAGGACAACCACAGTGAAAAATATGAGATCTTACATCATGAGTCTTATAACATGAGTGTCGAGTTCATGAAGTTAACGATTTTTGCAAGGACTTTTAATTGGAGCTATCACTTCCCATTTTCAGAACTAAATTAGTCATGAGTTCGCACAACTTTATCATTTTGGCTACTCCTAACATAAAATGAATCATCAACATACAAAAAAACATAGTTCCTTAGAATAAATCATGATTTGGGACACAGATTTATCAGTCATGAACAAAGTCATATAGATCTTGGATGCTTAGAATATTGGATCACCAAGGGACATTATTTCTTCTGGTTTGAAAGTCAGGACAAGTCATGAATTGAACCGAGCACTCAAACCTTAGACATAGGTAGGACTTGGATACATAACGTAATTCATTAGAAGAGTGACCTCTTAGCTTGAAGCAGGAGGAACATTCTTGAATAGGAGTAGGTTTATCATGTCTCTTCCCCAACTCGCCACAATGAGAAAATTTCAAGAACTAACCTAATTCCTCATCTCCTCCTTAGATCAAAATCACAACTCTCAACATAAAAGAGACATCACTATATACTTAAACTCTAACTCTCCCTAATGATCTATACCCCGAAGGCCTTGCTTTTTTGTAGATGTTACTCTTAACTTTTGCTAAACATTATAGCCATCACTCTACAACCGCCACTCCTATGAGTGTATGCATTCACACTCCTTATCACCAAGGGATATCAATATGTACATGAATACAACTCCTCTCAATAATTTAACATAAAGGCACTAAATTCCTTTTGGAATATCCCTCTCAGGGATAGTAATCAACTTTCTCTAACCCCAAAGTCATTAACTCATGACTAACATCATTATGGGTATGGACATCCCCTCTTCTAAACATTTAAAACTCTATCTTCAACTCCTTAGAATAATCGCATTACACCTCTAATCACATAACTTACAACTTTACAAACTTTGTAAAACCATACCCTAGGCTAATATTGCCTAACAATATTTTCTCAATTCAACTCTAACAAATACCGTACAACAACTCACCAGACTCCTCCATACTATAATTTAGAACACAACCCAGGTATGTAAAACACATATACACTAAAAGCTAAACTTCCCCTTTCTAAGTAATCTCTAAAGTCATTGATTTCCAAGAATGCTACTTTTAATTTTTGATATCCTCTACTGTCATCAACCTACAACATATAGTCTTATGAGCATACACTTCCTCACTTATTATCACATAAAACTCCACTCTCCACTACTTAACCTTCTAACATATGATCGTTAATCGCATTATTCAAATCATAAAATCTTACCTAACGTCATACTATTGGGGGGCAACTTAATCTTATATACTTACGCCATTATCCACTTAATGATTCACCCATAAATCATCATTGTAAGACTCGTTCTCATATACACATATACCTCATAATTACCACTTAAACCTTTCATCAATTATAAACCTAGGCTCTTTCACAAATCACTTCAATCCTACTAATTCATCCACGTAAAACATACTTCATTAATCTTAAGCTATTATTATTGCCACCACATTCTACATCTAGAATCCAATCCTATAGTCTAGCATCAATCATCTACCACTAATAAAGCAAATCATGCAACATAATGTACCAGTCCATCAAATTGGGAAAATAACTCCAAATACTCATTTTATTTAACTACTACCTACAATCACAATCCCCTCCATGACATCACATTTATAGCTCAAAATCCACTTCATACCTTCTCACAGGAAGTACTAGTTTACAACCACTAAAGTAAGGGATGTCAAGGGGTAAAGTGATATAATAGACATGGTCAACCTTTATTTATATAATAACCCACCTTACATACAATTCTCACTTGGAAGTTATAGAATAAGACATCATGAAACACTAGCCCACCATATGGCCTATCTTATTTACAATCCATTAATGTATCCTCCCTCTACACATCATTAATATTTACCTATCTATACACTTAAACTTCTTTCATAGCTCTATAAGTTTCAACTAAACTCCCTCTTGCAACCTTAAGGAACCCTAAATTAACAACACTCATCCACTAAGTACTTTCACCAATAACCTATACTTTTCTAGAACAACAAACACCATCAATAACTCTTTTCATACTTCAAGCAAACAAAAATTTACCTTGACCAATAAGTTCTGCTCCATCTTCAACTAACCTAACACATAAGGATATATCACTTTATTACTGACTCTATCATATGCCAGAAAATTTTTTTTGGCTACATATATTTAATAAATCTCCCTAACCACTTTTCTTGTCACTACACCTCTAAACCCCTAGTTTCAACCAACATAAGAACAACAAGATGAACAACAAGTTGCAAGTAAATCAAAATAGGCCTCACATGACTTCACTAGACTTGATTTTATCATGTTTAGAACAAATAAGTGAAATGAATAACAAAGAAACTATGCTAGTGAATCAAAAGAGCCCCACACGACTTCACTAGACTTTTAGTTTCAATAACACAATGATAACAAGATCACAAGAGATGGAAATTATAAACACAATAGTCAATGACCTTAGAATACACATCCTACTCTTGTCTTAATTGAATCCCTCATAAGAACGAGGACACAACTTTAAACTTGAGGGACTTATGACACACTAGGGAGCTCCTCTCAAGCCCTTTGGGTGACTTATGAAATTTTTGCTAGTATATCTGAGGGCATTATTTGAGAACACCAGAGTAAGAAAAAAATTAGGATAAATTTTCTTTCATATGGGAGACACCATAACACGAATTAGAGTATGAAAAAGGAATATTCTGACTCCATAGAATAATCTAGAACATGAAGAAAGAGAGACATTCCTAAATGCCTTGTAGCCTCCTGGTTATAAGTGTGGTGCGCTACATACCCATAAACAAGAATCTACCTAATGCGATTTCGTAGACACCCTAGGAATATAAACTGTGCTCTGATACCAAGTTTGTCATGACCCAAACTGAGGCCTCGGCCATGACGAGCAATTCGAAACATGAAGGCGATGTCTATCTAACTTGTAATCACATACACCATTCATATACAGAAAAAATATGGAAATATAACTGAGTATAGGATCATGGTCATGCTCTAAAATCAAACAAATATTAAAGACTACAATTCAATAACATCTAAGATAGTATCTAAATCCATCTGCGAAACCTCTACTACATATGAAACAAAGATATTTGAAAACTGGGACAAGGCCTCTAGTAGACCAAAACCATAAATAAATGTCTGAAATTTAAACAGGCCTTCTAAAATATAGAAGGCTCACCAACTGAACTCTACACTTCTATCTGGAAAGATCTACTACTTAGTCGGACCGCTAGATTGAGCCTCAGACCCTGAGAGGTAGGGGGTCAATACAGTTGTATTGGTATGCAAAGCAAACCCAAAATAATATTTAATATTCAACATAAATGAGAGCAATTTAAAAATGATTCATAAATATGTCACATAGTAAAAGTCACATGGGCGTGGTTAAAGTACTCTATAAAACCATCTGAACTCTGCAACATACTCTTTATTTGACTTCTGCGCTAGGTGGCATACCCTATAATTCTATAATTTCATGGGCTATATAGAATCTTCCCTTAACTCAACACCTAAGCCCCTAACCCAAGTTTGCCGCAAGGGTTGGAGTCTCTGAATCTCTACTATGCCATAGGGTAGTCGCTAGCATACAAAAGTAATATACCTATATTGGCAAAACATGATTTTAGGTTATGAGTCGATTGACTTGTGCCCTCTTCAGGTAACCACCTAACCCTCTTTAATCCCATTTTTATTCCTTTACAACATGCAATCTTTGGAAATCAAACTCTGAAGAGTCTAGTTCTGTTTTGGCATATATTCACATGGTATCATCATACCATTAACTTGGAAGTCACATTCTCTGAGCCATTTATAGCAACTTATGTCCCTATTCTCAAATCATGGCATTCAGGACCACCATATCAATAATTCTTTTTAAGAAACTCATTCTTTAAACTCATGTAAACCATGCAAGCAATTCTCTTTATCAACAATTTAGTAAACAAAGGTGGTCATGTTAAAATTCTTATTTTTATGAAATTCTTTCTCTTTAACACAAAACATAGTTATATCAAGAAACACCCTCTCATCATCTCTAAATTATGTTCAGATATTATGACATTGAGAAAACTACTTTCAATCATAAAATATGCATTTAAACTATTTTTTGACAAAACCATAAACTTCAGTTCCATACAAGAGAGGGAATTCATAATTTTTTCTCTCAAACAATCTTCAATCTCAATTTTCATACATATACATATACATGTAAATCAATTTAGGGGAAAAGAACATAAGGAAAAAGCAATAGTAACATTGAAACATTCAGAATACATAATTAAAACATAGATTTCAAAACCCTTTTAAAATTTATGCTTAGTAATCTTAAAATCATGCTCTAGTGTTTTCAAGCCTATGTAGTTTTTAGGATTAAGCCCACGTACCTTAGACTATAAGAGTTGAAATATGGAACCTAGATCTTAAAAGATGGAACCTGGATACCCTTTTCTTAGAGTCGTAAACTTAAGATCTTGATTCTTGATCTTGAGGGAAAGGATTTAGGGTTTTAATTGAGAGGAAAAATTGAATTACGAAGTATCTTCTACTTTTGTGGCATGAATCTTATGTTATGGACAGACCTTGTGTGAGTTAAAGGTCCAAATTTCCCTTAAAAATGTGAAAATAGAACCTGAAAATTAGGTGCATGCATCGTACGCTAATTGGGTGCTGCTACTGCCTCTCTCACGAAAAAGGCTATAAAATTTTTCTTGGGTATCAGATTTTGGCAAAATTGGTATCGTTGGAAAGAAAGATACTCTGATGACCTTTCATTTGATATATAGTAGGCCCTCTAACTTGATATATACAAGAAGTTATGGTTGATGGAAGTTGACCTATGTTTAAACATTTACAGAAACTTAATCGCTAGAAATATTTTCAACTCGTCTTAGAGTTAGGGGATTTTTGTGACCTCAATTCATATTCAAAGGTATTCCCACACTATAGGATTGATAACCATACCTATATTAACAAGTAATTATCTAGTTTGGGTCAATACACATAGGAACGACGGTCTAGATTCTAGCCCAAAAGTATGAGGTGTTACAATGGAAGACAATTCTTCATATATAGACGGCAATTTAAGTGCCTTCTATACATCATAAAACTCCACTTTATCATGCACTTTCATTATTGTCTTCCTTGTTACTACGTCAATTAGTGACTGCCTTGTTACTAAGAATGGGCGTTACAAAATAAATAGAACAACTAGATCGGCTTCAAAGATAAGAATTACAAAATCTACTGGAAAGATTAGCGATCCCTCTTGTACTAAAATATCTTCAATAATTCAATTTAGCCTCACAAGGGACCTATCAACCAACTGCAAAACAATGATCGTGGGTTTTGGACTTCCAAGACCTATCTTTCGGTACTAAGATGTGGGCATTAGATTTATACTAGCCCTTAAGTCACACAATCCACGAGCACTGATGGTCTTCCCAATAGTGATCTACAAAGTGAAGCTACCTGGATCCTTTAGCTTTGTAGGCAGTTTGGTTTGTATCTTGGATGTGCACTCCTCACTAAGTACAACTGTAGCATACTATGTCATCCGGTTCTTGTTTACCACAATGTCCTTCAGATATTTTGCAAATTTTGGAACACTCTTCATAATATCAACAAGAGGAATATTTACACGAACCTATTTTTGAAGATCCAAGAAATTCTTGTAACTCACGTACTCTAGATGCTTCCTTTGCCTTTGAGTAAAGGATAAAGGTAAAATCTTCTTCTCTACTTGAATTTCATCACTTGCAGCTTTTTCTTTGACCTCTTTCTCCTCTTTGGCTTTGGAATTATCATTAGTGACTGTGGGATTAACCTACTCCAGTACTTTCTTTAAATAGAACCCACTCCTTATTATAACTGTATTTACCTACTTTGGTTTTTCCTCTGTATCGCTAGGTAAGCCTTCTTAAGGTCTTCTGTTTTGTGCTCCTATGATCAGATCTAGTTGCAACTCTAATTTCCTAGTAATCAACTGTTGACTCTTTAAATCTGTTGCAAACTGTGCTTGATTCACCAAAACCTGCTTCATCATCTCCTACATACTACTTGTCTGAGTAGTAGTCTTGTTATTCTGAAACTGTTGTCAATTCTATTGCACTGCCCCTTATAATGATTATTATTTTGTGTCTGATTACCACCCCATGAGAAATTAGTATGATTCCTCCAATTGAATTATATGTGTTCCCAAAGTTCTGTTTCCCTGGAGAATTTTTATTCCCTATATAATTCATAGAATCTATATTAATAGCACAAGCTTCTGCGGTGTGTTCATTACTCCCACAAACCTTACACCAAGAATTTACTTATTGGACTATATTAGTTGTAGTTGCTGCCTGCGGAACCCTCAACTTCATGTTGTTCAACTGAGTAAGCATCTGATTTTGCATTGCTACAAGTTGGGATGATAATGATGTGAACTGACCCACCTCTAACACACCAGCAACTTTCTTTGGAGCACTCATCGAATCCGTACGCTATTCAGGATTCCCTTGTAAAATTTCATTCAGCAGTGTGTACAATTCATCATAAGTATTCTCAAGAGCTTGTTCACCTTCTGCTGAATCCTAGAGAATCTTGGTATTTGGCTCAAGTCCCTCAATAAAAGTATGAACAAGGACATCATTAGACTGATGATGGTGAGGGCAATTTCTGACCATACTTTTAAATCTCTCCCAAGTTTGGTAGATACTCTCTCTTTTCTCCTTTCTAAAACTCAAGATCTCATTTCTCAAGCATGTATTATTTATAGATAAAAAGAATCAAATAAGGAATATCCGAGCGAGATCTTCCTAAGAAGTAATGGAGAGTGGTAGTTCAGCATGTAACCACCTCTTCGCCTCCCAATTAGAGAAAAAGGAAAGAGTGTCAATCTGACATAAACAGTATTCACCCCTGCAAGAATGTAAGTATCTCTTATTTCCAGTAAGGTTTGTATGTGCTGCTGCGGATCTTCATGTGAAAGGTCAGAGAATTGCCCTGCTTAATTCAACAATTGCACCATATTCTGGTTTAATTCAAATGGAGCACCTCAAGCTTGTGAATACTATGAGTAGCATGGTTCGTAAGTAGGATTTACACCTCATAAACTGGTCTAGCAGCTGGCTAAGCAGGAACAGGTGAGATAATCGAAGCTTGGATATTTCTGGCATTTATATTGACAGGATTGTTTGGATCAACTAGATAAGCCATTTGAACCTGTTGAATGGGATCTTGAGCTCTTCAACTTTGTTGAAATATCAGTTCTGATACTGCAAAAGGCTCGACCAACTCTTTATCTCTCGCCAGTCCTATAGTCAGCTAATTCTACAAAAATTCAGCCGCTAAGATCAAGTCGTTAACACTTAAATTTATTATCAAAAAAACAAAAATTTAGAAATTTAATAATTATACTAGTCCCCGGCAACGACGCCAAAAACTTATTGCGGCTCAAATGCACACGCAAGTGCGCATGATTGTACAAGTAATATAGTGACTTAGACAGTCAAATATCGTTCCCACGACGACTAAGAAACTAGAAATTTACCCAAATTTTAATTTTAGACAATGAGGTATTAAGTGTTGTAAGTTATCATGAGACTTGTGAAATTGCGAATAAAAATTATAAATAAATAAGAAATATCTATTTGGGAAAATAGCAAAGCAAGCAAGAGTTGCAAACAATAATGATGATTGAGGCACATTTACCAACCATACAAACCATACAATTCTATCTTCTTATCACATTCTAGTTGGTTATCAGGCTGTTAATTCACAAGGTTTAGACTATGATCTTGGTCTCCTGACCTCAAATCTTTTATCTATTGAATATTGCAACTACAACTCCTGTAGAGACATAATAATTCATTTAGATTCATGAAGTTATCTTCTTACAATTGAACTAAGCAAGGATTCAAGGTATATCCTTATACTAGATGGTAATTCAAACCTCTTATTTCATAAGAGTATAAGAACCATTCTCCTTAATTTCTTCATTCTATCCTACGATTCACCTCTATCCTACGATTTTCCTCCCGGATTCACATAGAAATTTAAATTTATTCTAATGGCGGCCACTCATCAAAATAGTAAGTCAAGAAATTAAGAATAACCTAGATAATAACCCAAAAAGATACTACGATAAAGAATTTCAAAGAGTAATCATGTTCTTGGCCTCAACCCCAGAACAAGGTTGTTTAGCCACTCATGTTTGTTTTCAACATAAAACATAAGCAATTAATCATACCAAGAATTAATATTTAAGTAAAGAAGTTCAAAAGAAATTCTAAGAACCCTAAGAGAGAGAATTTTGTAATTTTTCATTGCTGCTATGCTATCCAAAAAGTCCCCAAATTGTTCTGAATTTTTCCTTTAATAGATTTGCAAAAAAAACCCAATTTGGACCTTTGGTGCGACGCGTCATGCTGTCAAATGCCATACTCCTCATGGATCTGGGCCATCGTGAAAGGTTACTTTTTTGGGACAATTACGATTATGCTCATCACTGCAATGTGGTGATATGGAAAAGAGCTACTGTTTTTTGATAAATGCGAATTCATCTTCCTTCGCGATGCGCTAAGCTTCAGATTTTGAAAAACTGGCAACTGGAATTTTACTATATAATGTCGCGCCCTTATTCTGGAATTTTGATGATTGGGAAATGGCTTCTCACCGCAATTCGCTAATATTGCAGTACCTCACTAGTTTTTGACAATCGCTATTTTTTCCATCTCCACAATACGCTGGCCACACAAATCGGAAGTTCTGACTTCAGTTTTCCTTGCTGAGCTATGTTTCAATGCCTTTGTTCACTCTCTATACCCTTGCATATCATTAATGTGCCCAATCACGTCTAATTTATCACAATCTAGTCTTGCAAATACTAATTATGTCAATTATATAAAGAACACACTTAAAGCTCAATTACACTCAGAATAGCACATTATAGTTCTCAAAACAAGTCTAAATCTAGGTGAATATTGGTGATTGGACATATAAATACGTCCAAGATCAATAGGCGAAGTAAATGAAAATCTAATACATGTAGATGAATACATGCCAGAACACGAAAGCGTATACTCTATCAAGAGTATGGAAGTATTCGAAGAAGATAAAGACACATTCGATTCCTCATATTTTGAAGAAGAAGAATTTATAGATGAAATAGGATTTGAAAAGATAAATCCAGAATATCATGATTTAGTCAATCTTATAGAAGAATGTGAAAATAAATTTGAAAAAGGTAAAGGACTAGACAGTAACCAGTGTTCTTACTGTGGATGGTTTCCAAGAAAAATCAAAAGGGCAAAATGCAGTAAATGTTATATTGAAGGATGCCTAACTTGTATAGAAAAAGCCTCAAAAATGTAAAAACCAAAGAACAATTTAAAATTTTTTTTATAGACAAGAACCAATAAATATAACAACAGATGATAGAATATTGGAACTAGAAGAAAAACTGAAAAGGTTAGAGATAAGAATAAATAACCTCCAAAAAAAAAGAAAGAAGTAATTAAAGAAGAAGACGTATTAGACGTAGAATTACCAAATATATCTGTCAAAAATAATAAAGTCAAACAGAAAAAATCAATGAATATACCATCTGAAGGAATGATATGTAATGAAGAAAAGAACATTAGTACAGTCAAAGTATTAACAAGAATAAAAATTCAAGATTATGAGTTTGAGACCTTAGCTATAGTAGATTCAGGATGTACAAGAAGTATATTAAATAGTAGAATTTTACCAACAAGACTACTTAAAGAATTACCAAAACCACAAAAATCCATCCAGATGGAACTCATAACACTTATACAGAAGATACACCAAAAGAAAAAGAAAGTTTTATTAACACTTGTGAAAAATTCTATCAACCATCATACAAACTCAATGAAATACTAGTTAAGGACTTAAACATAAAAGCAAACTTCATATTAGGATTAGAGTTTATGGTACAAAATAATGGAGGATATTTTGTTGCTAAAGATCGGGTAATCGTGGCAAGCAATTTTACTCACTCACAAGTACAGACACAACCTATACTAACTAAATATCGATTTGTTAAGGATAAATCCGAAAAAGAATGCTGAAATAATCAGCTTTAACTCAAAAAATCACTAGAATCTGATAAGGGAGAAAATTGTACATGTAGTGACAATAAAAAGGTAACAATGTATGAAGAATTATAAGATTTATTAATAGTAGAAGAATTAAAAAAAGACTGCACTCTAATAGAAATGGATACAGAATTATAAAATTTTAAGAGAGGAATACAACAAATTAGAGTAATAAAAGATCAAAAATACCTAGATAAAAAAAATACAAATCTTAGACAAACCAGAAATAATCAGAGAAAAACCCTTGCAGCACTGGAACTCCAATCAAATTACCTGCAAATTATAAATAATCACTCCAGTATATACTATAAAAACGACATCTATAGAATCTACAAATAAAGATCTTAAATATTTTGAAGTACAAATAAAGGAACTATTAGAATTAGGGATAGTTAGAAGATCCAAGTCAAGACATAGATCAACAACTTTCATAGTGAGAAACCGTAGTGAAATAGTATGAGGGATAGCTAGAATGGTAATAAATTATAAAAGACTAAATAATGATACTATGATGGATGGATATAAATTACTAGAAAAAACAGGATTAATAAATAGAATACAAGGAAAAAAGTATTTAGTAAGTTAAGCTGTAAATCTAGATATTGGCAAATTAAGATGTACGAGGATAGTATAGAATGGACATCTTTCACATGTCCAAAAAGGCATTTTTAAATGGCTAGTTATGTTGTTCGGACTAAAGACAGCTCCTCCAATTTTCCAAAGAAAAATGGATGGTATTTTTTGTAAATTATAAGAATTTTGTATTAGTATGTGTAGATGATATTTTAGTTTTTAGTAATAACATGAGAGAACATGTAGGACATTTACAACAAGTTTTTAAATTATTTGTAGACAATGGTATGATAATAAGTAGAAAGAGAATATAACTATATAAAAACAATATTAATTTCCTAGAAGTAGTTCTCAGGGATGGTAGAATAAAACTACAACCACACATAGCCAACAAGGTCTTAGAAATGCCAGATAGATTAGATAAAACCAAGGATTTACAAAAGTTTTTAGGACCTCACTTAATTATTCTAGAACTTTTATTAAAGATTTAGGAAAAGTTGCAGGGCTACTATATTCTAAAACTGGATCAACAGGCCAGAAGACTTTTAATGCTTAAGACATAAAATTAGTCCAACAGCTTAAACGCATGATCCCAGACATCTCGGAATTGACACTGTCGTTAGAAATAGACTATTTGATAGTCTACATAGATGAAAGTCTTCAAGGTTGGGGAGAAATATTAAAATAAAAACCTAATCAATACAGTTAGAAGAAAGATGAGAAAATATGTGCTTATTCAAGTGGAATATATAAAAAAAGGCAATTTGAATAGTATAGATGCAGAAACATTAGCAGTAATCTATGGTTTAAATAGTTTTAAGCTTTATATATTAAATAAATCTAAAATATTAGTAAGAACTAACTGCGAAACTATAGTAAAATTCTATCAGAAAATAAAAGAAAAGAATAGTAGTAAAATGAGTTGGTTAAATGTCTTAGATGTCTCTTCATTTTATAATATTGTGTTATAAAATATTAAAGGAAAAGATAATAACCTAGAATATCAACTTAGTAGACTAATGAAAGACGACAACTAATGAGTTTTGTTTTAGTATGTATACAGGTAAGGGAAAAGGTAAGGCTGAGGCCTCGTCCTCCCAAGACTATATCAGGAAGTTAATGAGAAATACTTATTATAGACCACTTACTATGATTGAACATCTGAAATTAAAAAGGATAATTTTTGGGCTATTTGACCTGATAAGTTATAAGCCATCCAACCTAACTTTCAAGCTTATAACGCATGAGCAAATGGACTAACAACAGATATGCCTGATCAACAATTTATGGATATCCTACAATAAGAGACCCAAAAATAATAGTTATTAATTTCAGTCCTAAATGCTTTAAGTTATTATTTTACTGAGAAAAATAGCACTAGCAGATTTAAATTTTATGTCGTTCTTAGAGGACAGAATCAACGAGTTTTTCAAACATGGATAGACGTGATGGACTCTATAAAAGACTATACAACACCTCTCTATAAGGGTTTCAATGACCTTACAGAGGCATTAGACTATGCCTGAGGAAATCTAGGGTCAAACTATTATATTACTCCATCTTTAAGACCAAATATGAAAGAAGTTCCCCAATATAATATCAAAAAAGACATAAATAAAATTATATTCTGAGATCATTGTTCTTCGATGACCAAAGCTTTTAGAAGACTAAATCATGAAAATAAGACTCTAACACAAGATAATGAGAACCTTATAAATGAAAAAGAACAAATGATAGAACATATAGGAATTTTACAAGATCTTGTTAAAGTTCTTCATTATGAATTTTCTCAGCAGACTCAGCAAACCTATGAAACTCAAATAGTTTCGAAGAGTTCTCCATCTCCTTTAAAAATAAATAAGAAGGGTGTGCATTTCCCAATGAATGTAGAAAAACCTACAGCATCAGGTAATGATACAGCGGAACAAACAAAAGAAATAGTAATGAAAAATCTAAAGCCTGATCCAAGATCTAGGATTTTCTCAGGAGAAAAAACAAGACCCATAACTGGAACAAGACTAGGCCTATCAAGTGGAGATAGTGAAGAATATGATCCAACAATGAAAGATGACTATAACTCAACTATGGATTAATTCTCT
>NC_061121.1:147852206-147852765 GCF_002878395.1 Capsicum annuum | reverse complement strand
TAAGTTATGCCCTCATTCTTATGACTTGTTTAATTAAGACAGAATAAGGTGTATTCTTACACCATAGAATGTTGTCTATCAAGTTTCTATCTCTTGTATTATGTAATCTTGTTATCATTATGTTTGTGAAAAACTAAAGTCTAGTGAAGCCGTGTGAGGCCTATTTCGATCCACTAGAATAGTTGCTTTGTTATTCATTTAATTTTCTTAATCAAAACACAAAACCACATTCTAGTGAAGCCATGTGAGGCCTATTTTGATTCACTCGCAATTTATTATTTATCTTGTTGTTCTGGTGTTAGTTAAAAGTGTGGGTTTCTGTGTAGTGACAGAAGTAGTAATGTTTAGTTAAAAGTCTTGTGTTAGTTGAACTTGTGGGTTTAGAAGTGTAGTGGCAAGAATGGTGGTAAGAGCGATTTATTGAATATATATAGCTGAATTTTTGCTTATGATTGAATTAGTAATAAAGTGATATACCCTTGTTTGTTAGTTTAGTGAAGTTAGAGAAGGATATTATTAGTTAAGGTGTATTGTTGTTTGCTTGAAGTATGAAAAGAGT
>NC_061121.1:147841729-147852106 GCF_002878395.1 Capsicum annuum | reverse complement strand
TGAACTTGTGGGTTTAGAAGTGTAGTGGCAAGAATGGTGGTAAGAGCGATTTATTGAATATATATAGCTGAATTTTTGCTTATGATTGAATTAGTAATAAAGTGATATACCCTTGTTTGTTAGTTTAGTAAAGTTAGAGAAGGATATTATTAGTTAAGGTGGATTGTTGTTTGCTTGAAGTATGAAAAGAGTTATTGATGGTATTTGTTGTGCTAGGAAAGTATAGATTTTGATGGAAGTACTTGGTGGTTGAGTATTGTTAATTTAGGCATTCTTGAGATTGCAAGAGGAAGTTTAGTTGAAATTTAAAGAGCTATGAAAGCAATTTAGGTGTGAATATGGGTAAATAGTAATGATGTGAAGAAGGAGGATGTGTTAACAGATTATAAATAAGATAGGTCATATGATTATGATCGATTGTCATTGTGTACTAGTTTTTCTTAATGCTATGTTCTATAGTTTTGAAGTGAAAATTGTGTGCGAGATTGGGTTGTAAATCATGTTTAGCTCTAGACATTAAGTTTGAACAGTTGATGGTTCAGTTGTTGATGCTAGTTATATGGAGATGATCTAGTAGGCCTGAATAGTGTATGCAAAAGTGTAAGATCATGTGTTCGTAATTAAGTATGGTGTAGAGGTATGCCCAAGGTGCTATGGGGCTGCATTATTTTTTGAGGATTATTGCATATTGTGGGGTTAGTAGTAACGTTGAGTTTTTAGGTGGAGAAAGGCTAGTTAGATAATTTATGATGTTCTTGATAGCTAAGTTAAGGAGTTATGATTGAAGATGTTGAGCCTTTTTAGTATGATTATTATTCTCATGGTTTGGAAAAAAAATTATAAGAATAGAGATGTGACTTGGTAGGTTATGATTATGTGATTAGAGATGTAGGTATGGTTGCAAATGAGAGTGTAACTCTTTGATGACGATTATTGAAGTTAGAAAGTTAAAGATGGCATATGGATAGGTTGTTCAAGAACGAAGTTGGTAAGTTCAAAATTAGTTTATTTTTGCGAGTTTAGCATTTATGTGTTGATAATAGAATGATGAAATTATGACTTAATCTCGAGGATATGGAGTAGACCGCCATACTTAGAATACCAGCTTTGGCCTAAGGGGGAGATGGTTAGTGAAGAACCAAACCGAGTTTTGAGAATTAGATTGTGATACATGTCAATAATGAGTTATGATGAGATAGTGATCCCTTCTTACTCTAGAGTATTCCTTGGATTTCAGTCATTACAACACCAAATCCATCACTTGCTTGACAAATCCATCCCACAGGCCTATGCTTATACCTGTCATGTGTGCTCAAGCCCATTCTTAGCTTTTAGCAAGCATGTAAGAACTTCACTCTGTGATTTGAGTTATCTGTTATGAATCTATGAACTCCAGTCTTATGTTGAATAGCTCATGATAAGTATAAACTCATGTTTCAGAGTATGACCAGTTTTTAAACTCATGATACTAGTGAAGTTTGCATTATATCATGCATGTCCACAACTTAGATTTCTTTAATGAATCCATGCCTTTGATATTTTATTCCTCTGGATAAAGATAAGTGTTAATGTTATGTATTGTAGTTTTCGTGCTTCTGGTTCATATGTGTTAGCCCTTTGGTGACCTCTTCCTATGTTAAGATAGTGGTGATGATAGTGGATAAACAATGGTTTATATGTGAGAGAGTTTATGACACTCATTAAGAAATATTATTTATGCTTTTCTATCTAAGGCTAAAGTGTGAAGTAAGATTGAGGCCAAGTCTTTGATACATGTCATGGTTAGTTAAAAATTATGTGTATGTTTTTAAGAATAGTGCAAGAAAATTGTTGTTGATAAAGGCTTAGAGAATATGTGAAGTATGCCTTTAGGGGTATTTCCCTTAAAGTTATATGTGATTTTTAATGATAGGCTTGAATGCCATGTTGGGTGTACGATGATGAATGCAATATACACTAGTGAATCCATATCAAGAGTTTTAAATTAGTCATTGAAGTGGTAAGGCATGTTATGCTTAGGGTGTGAGCTCTAAGAAGATATAGAATATTGAACCTTGTGGTTTAGACTAGTATTGTGGTTTGGCATATTGTATCTTGTGATTTAGTGTTAGGCTTGATCATGGTGAGAGAACTTAGTTTAGTTTAGACCTAAGTAGAAAGATTTCACAGTGCCAATATGAGAATTATAAGTTGAATCAAATAAGTATGGTATTTAATGGGAATAGTATAGTTAAGAGAGCATTTGAGAAGTGATGCTAAGCTTGAAAGTGAGAAGTTGCGTTGGCTACGGCCTAGCAATTCTATCCTAGTTTATGAGTTATAAAATTATATTCCATTCTATAGAGTTATATCAATATTGTAATTCCTTAGTCAAATGTCTTGTTTAGAGCATGCCCAAAATTCTTTGCTCCCAATGTCAATAGAATTTCGTAGAAAAGTGCTAAAGAAATACTCCATTTGAGTATGGGTAGTCAGTATGATCCAGTCCATATAGCCTGTAATCTAGTTTAGCTTCAAGGAGATAAGCTCCTATAGATTCTTAATTTTCTAGCTAGTCTTTCTATCCGCAATCTTATACGTATGTACATTCCAAGAGGCAATGTGTTTGTGTCCAATTAAATTATGAATTCAACTCAGTTCATGTATCAGTTTCAGTTTCAGATATTAAGTCATGATTCAGTTCGTAAGTATCCTATGTAGTATCACAGTCTCTTCCTAGTATTTTCATCAAATTATTATCATTCGGGGATGAACGATCCCAAGAGGGGGATGTTGTAATACCTTGAGTTTTCATGTCATAAACCTCTCATACTTTCTCATGAGATCAGATCCAGTGCAAAGTAATGGTTACTCATAAGTTGACACTCTCGTTACTATCTTAGCCATATAGTTATTTTTCTTGAGGATTCATGCACTTGCAGACCAGTTCAGATGATCCAGTGATTCAGTTCTATCAGTTACACATGATATCTTCAAGACTAATATTCCTCTATGTTTCAGGTTAATTATCCACATTCGAGGACGAATGTTCCCAAGGGGGAGATAGTGTAATACCCCATATTTTCGTGTTAGCATTCTAACCATCGTTCTTGCATGTCTAAGCTCTAATACAAGTGATTCTCACGTGAATACAAGTTTCATGTTAATTGTCCTACTCTATGGAGTATCTTAGAGGTGAAAAATGTATATAGCAATGACGTAGGACAAGGTTAAGCTACGACCAACTGATTCATCCAAAGTTTGACATTCGATTCTACAAAGGTAAACTTCAAACGTGAATATCTCTTAATATACATAGAATTTTTCATTCCAAGACCTTTCAAATTGTAGATAATTGAATTAGCTTTCCAATGATACCAATTTCGCAAAAATCCGATACCCGAGCAAAGAGTTATGCCCATTTTTGTGAGAGGCAGTAAGGTTGTGCGATGGGAAATGCGCTGCCCAATAAAATGTGTACTATTGGGAGTGTGAGGCAAACTTAAATGTCTTCCAAAAGGTGTATGATTCACACCTTAAGGTTTACCATGGGTTGTGCGCCACATACCTCACTTCCAAGTGCCAAAAACACCCCTATATATGTCTATAACGCGGGATTAAACTCCCACAACATCAAAATAAGTTTACTTTCTCTCAAAATCACCAAGAACAACCTTTAGGGTTTAAACATAAAAACCTCAATATCTAGAGATTAAACCGTGAGAATTCTATAATTTCTACATATTCGGAATCCCCGTTACGAAGGCTACGAGGGACACCCAAAAGTTCGTTAATAGCATTACGTCATTCGAAAAGTCATTCAAAGCTTCAAGTTTAAGGTATGTGGGGTTTTTCAACAAGAACACTCTTTTGTTTTTGTGCCCAAAAATACTTTCTTTTACGAAGTTATGGATTTCATATGTTTTAGTATGATTTTGAAGCATGAACGTATATCCTATATTAATTATCACGATATTATGATATTTTTGATATTTTAAAAGAAGAATTATATGAGAATGATGATATTTTGTGCCTTATAACTAAATTTTCTAGATTTTGAAGGGATTTATATATGTTTGTGATGTAAAGCTTGAATCTTGATAAGTTTTAATGTGATATTGAGACATGAGTTTTGAACTCTATTTGAGATTGTTGTTTTTGAGAAATCATGTGTTATAAACACCTTGAGTTTGAATGATTTGAGAAGATGATGAATCTTTGACCTTTCGATCGTAAAAAGGGGTGTTTTTGAACCCAAGATGAGAAAAGAAATCCACTTTTATTGATTACTATGAAAAGGGTAGCAAGATGGCCCCCGTTGTGAATTGTTGAACTATTTATTAGTGGATTTTCTTTTGAAAAAATCTGAGATAAGTCCCGGAGTAGTCTTTAGCACCGAGTGGGAGATATAGCTATTTTGGTACTTCCCTAGAACTACGTGCCCCCATAGGATGTGAGCGTGAGGCTGATTTATGTAGTGATCACTAGTGTTTGGATTGATGATTTAAGATCCTACTCCGATGGCAAGGAATAGGGCGAATCTCCCCAACATGGGTAGAACGTTGGACTCCATGTAGCTTTCATGGTTTATGTCAGTTGTAAGAGACTCCCAGTATGTGTGTGTGTATTCTTCTATCTGAGATGAAAATATAATTTCATGGAAGATTAAGTTTGAGAAAGTTATTGTTTTCTAAGGATTTAAAGACTATATTCTAAAGAGATTTGTTATGAGATTTGATTGCTTGACGAATTGGAATTGAGATGAAAGTGAATTGAGATTTATATGATGACTCACCTGTTTTACTTTACATGTATTATTCATCCATGATTTCGATGATTTAATTCAAGCTAAGTGAGTCATTTATATCAGCATGCCTAATTTTATAAACTGTGATGATATTAAGATATTATTTTGTATATGCATTACACCACCATATGCTCGGTACGTTTCCATGGTACTGACCCATATATTCGTATGTGGGCTACATTTTCTTGGAATGTAGGTACAATGTATAGTTTACATTTTCAGATCCAGTCAGTTCGTGACGTTCAGTCAGCAGGTGATGAGTTCTTTTGATTCAAGGGCTTGAGTTAGTTATACAGTTCGAGAAGTGTTGTATTTTCTTTATCCAGCCGTATTGAGTTGGGGTAGTCGGGAGTTATGACATAGCTACCTATAGTCAGTACTAGTAGAGGCTTCATAGACAGTCAGTAGAAGTTGATGTATTCCGTTTCAGCTTGGGTTGTAAAAGCAGAGTTGTAATCTTTTAAATTTAGTTTTGTATCTATCACATTCAGAAAAGAGTTATTTTCCGCAGATTTTTATAGATTTATACTTTTTGTTCAGTTGCTTATGAGTTATGCCAGTAGAAGGGTTAGCTTGGGGTCATTTGTGATCCTAAGTACCGTGTGATGTCTTGGGACCTGATTTTGGGGTATTAAAGTTAGTTGGAGACATGTTCCTTCAACTTCTTATTTAGTTCAGTTAGAGTTTGCCAGACTAGATGTCAGATTAGATATTCAGATCTCATTATTTTCAGTAGTTATGACTTTTTTTGGTATTGTTATACCTTTTCAAGCATTTTGTTATCAGGCGTTTATTCAGTTCGAACCTTATGGCCTTTCATGTTCATGTTTCCATATTTTATGTATATTATGCAGTATACAGGTACAGATATAAGTCATGGATTAGCTTATGGTCCTTTGGGGTCATGAACACCGTATAGCATTACGGTTCAGAAAATTGGGGTGTTACAAACTTGGTATCAGAGCCTAAGGTTCAATAGAGTCCTAGGAAGTTTGAAAGCCACATCTAGTAGAGTCTTGTTCATGCATGTGTTGTGCACCACACCTATGTGCAGGAGGCTATGAGATGTTTTAGGAACATTTTCCCTTCTTTTAGTATTCATGTCATGCTAGTGAGCAGTCAGATTTGTATAGCTTGTTTTCTCATCCTTGCATCTATTCATGCTATCCAAAATCTCAGAGAATGTAACTATTTCAAGGTAGAACCTCCTAGTAGTTGGAAGTTCAGTCCAACTCATGCATTAGTTTTAGACTTCTAAAGTTTAGTTATAATCTAGTTCGTATATGCCCTGTATATCACCAAGTATCTCCGTAAGGTAAGCGTTCTTAGAGGGACATAGCATCCCAAGGGGGAGATACCCCACTTTCTCTTAATGCTCTCATGCCTTGGATCCTTCAATCTCTCCTTGCATAATGGATTCAGTCTAGAATAGAGGGTACTCATAAGTTGACCTTCAAGTTAGACCTCAACTGTAAGTCGAGTATTCAGAGGGTTAGTTCAGTTCATGATGTTCAGTCCATATGTCATATAGTATAATCAATCATGTTCTCATGTTTCAGTTTAATCTTAGTGCCTTTACCATTGCATGTTCAGTCACATGTTCGTGAGTCAGTTCAGTCATGTATTCATGCATCAGATATGCATTATTAGCTTATCAGTATTTTCAGTTATGCATTCACGTATCATGTCAGTCATATAATCATGCATCATATATACATGGATTCAACTTATCATTTAAGCATCAGATATGCATTCTTAGTTTGAGAAACTCAATTTATTGGAACACTAAGTCCTACATTCATAAATTAGCTACCCATGCATCAGATATGCATGCACAGTATGATATGATCAGTTTTGATTCATGTCAGCCATGAAATCATAATCAGTTATTCATGCTATATATTCGTGTAAGTTGTCTTTTCTCTCATCTCAACCAGTATCATTTGAGGACGAATGTTCCCAAGGGGGAGATATTGTAATACCCCATATGTTTCCAAGCTAGGAAATAAATCAGTTCTCCTACGTATCAAACCTTATATCCTGTGATTCATATTTTAGTACATGATTTAGAATGAGTATCCTAGCGATAAGATAGCTTATGATGTGTTAAGCATGCTCATTGAGTCACTCAGTGTAAGGCAAGCTAATAGCTTTTGGATCCATCAAGTTTTAGTGTGTGATTCCTCAAGAGTGACCTTTGAATGAGGATAACTTGATTTATATATGACATTTTGGCAGATTTAGACCCACTAAATTGTACAGAGTCGAGTTAGCTTTCCAACGATTCCAATTTTATAAAAATCCAACACCCAAGCAAGAAGTTATGGCCCTGCAAAGTAGGAGTGCGACGTATAAACAATCGCACATGGCTACTGGAAAAAGTGTGCGACAAGTTGTGCGGCGTACACCCTCAAGTGTGCGATAGCATGTGCGATGCAACCTTAGTTTATGCGATAGGATGTGCGGCGCACACCTTAGCATGTGCAATGAGGTGTGAGACAAACACTTATAATTTCAGCCATGAAAAACACTTAGTTTTTGAGTTATTTTGATGATAATTAAGTCTTTTAACACTCCTTACACGTCCCAATACTTAACCTCATGAAATTTACAGCTTCTAATCACATTACAACCCTATTAACATCTTAAGTTCATTATCCAAGAGCACAAGAAAGAGAAAGACTACTAGGGTTGCATAATCAAGCTTGAAGGTCCAATCTTTCAATAATTTCATCGCCATTAAGGTATGCGTACTGTTCATCCACGGATTTCTTTCATTCGTGGAGTTCAAGAATCAATCTTTGATAACAAAATCATGAATGTTTTGTGGTGATATGGTTGTATTCATGTTGTTGTTTGAGGTTTGTATTATAGAGTGGGAATTTGATGAACTTCCAGGAAGATTGTGATCATATAGTTGGAACCCATGAATTTGGGTGGATTAAAGTAGTGTAAGTTTGTGAATACACCTTTTCCTTAAAGAGTGCATGTAAGGTGTTTGATAAAATACCTAAGAGACTAGAAATCATGCAGTATAGCTAAATTATGACTAAGTGAAGGATTCATGATAGGCCTCTATGATTCAATGTCATCCATGTTGATAATGTGTCTTGTGAACACTGTTGGATTACTCATGAACTAGTCTTATGGAATTATTCTATGCTTACTTGCAAAACCCACTCATATACTAGATGTAGAATACCCATGTACATCATGAAATTCCCCAAGTTATGATATTATAGATTGTGATTGTAATATGTAATGAGCATGATAGTGAAAGCTATGCAAGTATATACATGTTGTATGAAATTCCCTTCAATGAAATAGATTGTTGAGAACTATGCTTAGTATCAAAACCCTTATTTATGATATTGTGGATTATGGACTCTACTCTTATGATCAAGTCAGTCATGTGTGTCAGTTTCCTTCCATCGAGTCCTGGGGTACTTGTACCCAAAAAATATAGCTGTTTGCCTAGAACCATGTCATGTTTTCACGATACTCTCAGTTAATCCATGATCAATAAAAACCAGTCAGTCATGTGACTCAGGAAAACTCAGTAATCTCAGTAGTTCAGTATTCTTAGTAATCTGAGTGCTCAGTAACATCAGTAATCATAGTAAATCTTAGTAACGTTAGTACTCTTAATCAGTCCTCAGAACTCATTATATTCCGTCTGTCATCGGAATCCAGTAAATTTAGTTTTAGCTCTGCTAAATAATACCACTAATATCAGTTTATTTAATCAGTATCAATTCAACAAATCAGTTCAATTAAGTTATTTAGTTCAGCCCAATTATTCAGTTCAGTGCCTTTCAGATGGGAGTAGGATTCAGCATCGAGCGAACCTAGGGTTGGGGGCTCACCCGCTATAATAGGATTGAGATCCCTAGAAGCAATCCCTAAGTTCCATAACTGTGTTTCCAGCGTAGGTATTAGATTTCACCCGTTAGATAGGACTAACATACTCAGGGGTCACCCATTAGCACATTTATATGCATAAGACTGATCCCAGGAGTCACCCGCTAGATTAGGACTGACTCCACATCAGATGTCTTTACTAGTGGCATGGTACTGGCACCCTTCTATTTAAGGAAGAGATTGGACCCCAGTCAGCTTACCTTGGGTCATGTTGGTTAGATGAACACATCCCATAGTTTCAGTTACAGAATCAGATCTTTCAGACACAGTCAACTCAGCTTAGTAGTACAGATTCAGTACTATTAAATACAGTCAATGCTTATTATTGTAAATAGACTTCAAGATCACCCATTAGCTAGGACTAATCTCAACTATGATTAATCAGTATCAGAATCATTAGATTTAAAGATCACCTGCTAGATAAGACTGATCTCAGACTAAGTCAAATCATCCTTATTATTAGTATACTCATGATCACCCACTAGATAGGATTGATATCAGATTTAGTTACTCCAAGTAGAACGGAAATCAGATAGTTCAATCAGAACTTAGAATGTTAGATACAGTTGCTCAATATTGGTTATATCAATTAGACCGATCATTATAGTTATATCAGCTATATCAGTTGTCATAGCTCACGTTACTAGTATTCAGTTTCAGGACTGTTAGACACAGTCATTCAAACCATTTCTTCATAATTTGAACTATCAGAAATAGTCAATAATCTATTCAGTACCTCAGTAACAGTAAAGTCATATCGACAACATTCAGACTCAGTAGTCAGCATCATCACGAGTTCAGTTATAGTTGTTTATGCATATATGTATTCTCATGTTCATATTAGTTTGCATTTTTCATGCATATAACCCTTTGAATTTAGCCTACCTCACTCGTAAACTCAGTATATTCTGACGTACTAATGCATTTGTGCTATGGTGCTTTATCTTATGTTACACCATAAGTTCAGAGGCATGAGCTCCAGATTAGCAGTAGCATTCCATTGCTCAGATTTTGTAGTGAGCCCTTCTCATTCGAGGATGATATGCTTATTGCTATATTTACTATTCAGTTGCTAGATGGAGTTAGTTGGAGACATATTCCTTCAACTCCTTATTCAGTTCAGTTAGAGGCTTTCAGACTAGATGTCTGATTAGATATTCAAATCTCATTATTTTAAATATTTATGACTTATTTTGGTATCGTTATACCTTTTTTAGATATTTTGTAATCAGACATTTATTTAGTTCGAATGTTATGGCCTTTCATATTCATGTTTCCATATTTTATGTATATTATATAATATACAGGCACAAATATCTGTCATGGGTTAGCTTGTAATCCTTCGGGGTCATAAGCACCGTGTAGCACTCCGGTTCAGAAAATTGAGGTGTTACAGAGTCCTTAGAATAAAGATTTGGAAGTATGATAGTTTTGGAGTATTAATGCCTACTTGTTTTTAGTTTTGATTTAGATAATTGTGACCAAGAGATTCAACCTTAATATTGAGTTTTCAGCTTGATGTTATAGAACTTGTATGCAATTTTGTTTTATACTTGTCCTTGTTTAGATTTTATTTATAGGCTGGTTGAACCTATTCCATGGTTGCCTATTTGGTCTTCTAGACTTTGGTTGGATTATAGTTGATAAATGTTCAGATGGTAGCCTATGGG
>NC_061121.1:147792885-147838729 GCF_002878395.1 Capsicum annuum | reverse complement strand
AGAATGATCATGCCAATAACCTCCGAGTTGTATTGCAGACTCTTAACATAAAAAAATCTAAAAATTATTTTAACGCCCAATTCATGAGATCCATAAAGTAGCCAAAGCGTTAGTCAACCCAAATGACATAAACAAGAACTTATAGTGACCATACCAGGTTTGGAAAGCAGTCTTAGAAATATCATCCTCCCTAATTTTCAACTGATGATAACCCAAATAAAGATCAATCTTAGAAAGACATCTAGCACCCGAAAGTAAGTCAAAAAAATCAACAATCCTAGGAAAGTAAAACTTATTCTTTATGGTAAGCTTATTCAACTGCTAATAGTCTATGCATATTTGAAGGGATCCATCTTTATTCCATATGAAAGGCATAAGACCACCCTACAGACAAATACTAGGATGGGTGAAACCCTTATTAAGAAGATCCTTTAACTTTTCATTCATCTCTTTCAACTCAGCCAGAGCCATTGTATAAGGAGAAATTGAGATAGAATGGGTATCCAATAAAAGATCAATTCCAAAGTCTATTTCTATGTCGAGAGGGATACTAAAAAGATTATCGGAAAACACTTCAAAAAATTCATTACCCCACAGGGATAGATTACAAGAACGACCCTTAGAGCTGGAATCCTTAATCCAAACTAGATGTTATAGACACCCTTTGGAAATCAACTTTTGACTCAATGATAGGAAATAAACCTCCATTTAGGTAGTAAGGAACTACCCTCCCACTCTATTAGCGGTTTATTAGGAAACTTGAAGTTGATCGTAAGAGTCCTACAATACAGTAAAGCATAGCACAAGTGAAGATAATCCATCCCTAAGATAACATTAAAATCCACCATATCAAACTCTATCGAATCTACTAAGGTCTCTCTCTGAAAGATATACACCACACAACCTGTATTAACCTTTCTTACCATAATAGAATCACCCATCGGAGTAAAAATAAAGAAGCAGTCAAAAATACTTGCAGGACCAAAACCAAAATGCACAACCACATAAGGGGTTACATTAGAGAGGGTATACTCCAGATCAGGTAAACAATAACCCTCATGGGAGAAAAGTTATACTGTACCGATGATAATATCAGGATATGCCTTGAGTTCCTGATGGGTGAAAAGAGCATAAAGATGATTCCAGCCAGTACCCATACCAGAAGTAGCACCCTTTGATAAAGAAGTCAATGAAGTAGTGATCGAAACTTTAGTATCTCCTATAGCTATCTTAGCTGAAGAATAGTTCCTCTAAAACTGACCAGGCTGACAATAATTAAAGCATAAGTTCCTTCCCTTGTTATAATAACCACGATGAAGCTGACCATAGAATCGATAAAAAAGATAGGTGGGGCTATTTTAGCTCCAGTATCTTGAGACTGGGTACCCTGTGCCTTAGGACCACTACTAGTCTGAAAGTGACAATCACTAGACGGCTTAGGGTAAGGACCACTAGCCATAGAATATGAATTAGAAGTTCCCCAATTCTTCTTCTTAGACCATTGTATACTATCTCTCTCAATATTTTGTTGATTCACACTGTAATACTCCAAAAAGAATTTCATAAAGATTTTATGAGAAACATATCGAGTTCTATGCTTTAGAGCGATCCATAAATTTTTTATGTAGTATTTCTAAGATGTTGATCTACCATTGCGTAGATTATCAAATAAGATTTCCAACGATATGTAGATGATCAAAAACGGACACTCGAGCGATGAGTTACGACCATTCCGATCGACCTACGACCATTTCGATCGAACTGTGAATAGTAAAACGTGCAGGAATTAAAAATTACTGCAGCCAGGTGAATTTCAGGGTCAACTTCAAATGATCATAACTCCTTGTACATAATGATCTGGGTGAGATACTATATATCAACGGAAAGCTCTAAGATTCCTCTTTCTAATGAAATTAGTTTCATCCAATTTGGCTAGCAGAGTAAAATGTTATGGTCGATCTACTTCATCCTATCAAAACAGTCCACCAAAGGACAGATTTGACATTATTTGTTTTTTTAAGGGCAATTTGGTCATTTCACACCCCCTCTTGGACGAAAATTTATCCATTTAATCCATAATTGAACCTTCAAAATTCATTATCTCCATGAAACATTTGAGATAATAAAACCCTAGCCAAATTTCGCCTTCAAATACCATTCAATTTCACCATAGTAATCCAAAATTAATCTGATAAATGAACTCCTCATTTCAAGACCTTCGAGGAGCACCCATTATTTTTTCAAACAAGATTCTGTAATCAAGAAGTCAATTTCAAGGTATGTGGGGTTCTTCCGTTCTTGTGCCCAAAGCTTTAATTTTATTATTGTTTTACATGATTTTTCAAGTGAGATTATGTCTAAATAATTCGATTATGAGATTATGATGGTTGAATGAATAAAATTTGATTTATATGATTATCTCAATGTTTCATGATATGATTTAATAATTATCATTGCGAATTACACACTTTTACCACGAGGTGGTATTTTGAATGATTTTGGGATGTATGTCGCGATGGTATTTTGGAATAATATTTTGAGATATGTGTTAAGCTTTATGCTTCCCAATGGCCATTTGAATTATTGAATATATATTTGGGACATGAGATGTCTTGATATCTATAATTGTAAATTTGTTATTTTTATTTTGAATGATTTCGAGATATATGTTGAAATGGTATTCTGGAATAATTTTGAGATTTATGATAAGCTTAAAGCTTCTTTATGACGAAATTGAATCATTGAGCATATTGAGATATAACATTTGAGATGTTACCATAAGTCTTGATATTTTCTCAAAAATATTGATGTTGTCATGACTTGATAAATTGTTACATTTGGACATTTAAAAAGGTTGAGTTCTATTATTGAAATTTCATGATATTCAAAAATGGGTATACACTCAAATTACTTTATGAAGGATTTATAAGACTTTGAATTTTTTTCCCAATATAGATATACATGATTACTTCATTACTCTACTTCTTAAATTGAGAATTTATGCTATGAATTGCATACTACTACAATGAATTGATATTTCTAAAGGCTTTCGAGATAAAAGTCGTGATTTGAGTTGTACTACGGGATATGTATTCTTATTATGAATTGAAGGACTCAAGTTCTTTTCAAAAGTTGTCATAATTTAATTATCGAATTGAAAGAATAATCATTTGAGTACATTGACCTTGAACTCGCAGAGTCGAGATGATTTTGACTATGAGAAAGATTGTTTTTGATATAGATGTTGAGATGAATTTTGGTATTTTTTTCCGGATGATTTTGATGAGTTGAATTTTTGAAAATATTACTTATTGAGTCTTCATATCCTTGTCCAAATGTCGAGTCGGTTATGGTTCAATGCATTGATACCTTATTGATGTTGAAAAAGATTGAAATGTTTTAAGTCAAAGTTCGGGTTAGGAATCCACAAATTGTTGATGAATTATAAATTGAGATATTTGTTTTGGTCTTTATGATAGACCCTTGTGATGATGATGGTGGATCTCCTTACGCATTCTGAGCTTGTCGGGGAATAGTACTTATGACCGAGAGGGAAATTTGATATTTTCCCAAACCTATGTGCCACCGTACGATTGTTTGATGATGATATTATTGGCTAGAGAGCCCGATTGTGATTATTGCAATTTTAAGGTTGTACTCCCTGGCAAAGAGTACGATGCTCCCGCCAACTGGTACTTCAAACTTTGATATTTCACGTAGCTCACGTGGGGTTGTCAGTTATAGGAAACTCCCCTATCCATAAAAGTCATGTTTCTTGAATTACCGAGTCACTCCGAGATTTGAGTCAAAGAGTTAAGATATATGATGAATTATGATTACCTATGATGAATTTTGACGATATGATAATTTATGATGATTTATCATAATTTATAATTTTTGCTGATTTACATAGATTATGAGATTTTTCTATTTGAACTATTTATTATGAAAGTATAAAGAGTATGATTTGGTATAACTCAAGCCAAGTGAGTCATCATTGTCTGTATGCATGTTTTCATGAAATTGATGATGTTATTTAAAGTATTGCATGCACCCCCACGTACTCAGTACATTCTCTTTGTGCTGACCCCCATTTACTATCTATTCAGTTGCAGCATCTGGTCAGCAGGTAATGGAGTCCTTATAGTTCAAGGTCTTGTGTTGGTTATTTCAGTTCAGAGATACAGTACCTTTTTCTGTCGGCCATATTGAGTGGGATGGTTGGGAGTCATGACCCATTTATGTACAGGCAATACTAGTAGAGGCTTCATAGACAGTAGTAGTGGTTGATGTATTCAGTATCCTTCTTGTATATCTATATATGTCAGTAGAATTTTCATCTTGTAATTCCAATATTGTATTGAACAAAATTTATATTAAGATATTTTCAGTTTTATTCTCTCAAAATTATGTTTTAAATCAGCTGCTTTTGAGTTATAACTATGAAAGGGTTATCTTGGGGTCACTTGTGTCCCTAAGCACTATGTGGTGTACCGAGACTTGATTTTTGGGGCGTTACAAACTTGGTATCAGAGCCCAGAGTTCAAGTGTCCTAGGGTGTCTATGAAGCCGTGTCTAGTAGAGTCTTACAGAATGGTATGGATTGTAGTGTACATGTTTCAGATTCTGGAAGCTAGCTATGCTTCAATTCGTAAACTACTACTAAACGATCTTTGTTTTCCAAGTATTCCAACTCAGTCAATTAGAATCGTATAGTGTACCTTCTCATTTATCATTTCACTCTGTTATCCAAGGATCTTAGGAATGAAATTATTTCCATATGGAGCATCTTGGTAGTTACGAGTATACCTCTGTTCATGCGTCATGCATATGAGCTAATTCATTGGTGCCCCGTGCACAGTCTTAGTGACCCTATGAAATAAGTGTTGTAGAGGAACATAGAGTCCCAAGGGGGAGATACCCCATGAATTCTTAAAGCTTCCGTGTTTTAAACACATCTGGTTCATGCTCAAGTTCTCATTACGAGCCTTGAATTGGCTATTGTTGCATACGCATTCATACATTCCAGAGTCAGTTCAGCTAGATATTTATGCGTTAGATATGCATGTTCAGTATGAGGACTAGGAAACTATAATGCAATCATCCATGATGAGCTACACAACCCCCTTTATGCCCAATTAAAACATTTGAACATAACCCATCCATTTAGCCAAGGAGTTATTCATTTTGGCAATTATTGTTTGGTATTATCATACCAATTGGACTTGAATTCAATTTCCATTATGCCATTAAACATATCTGTTATCTTGGGGGAATGCACTACCCCTGAGTTCTAATTTTAAAGAAATCCATGGCCACCAAGGACTTTCAAAATAGTTTATATTCCATTAACCTTTTATGAAATACAATCATTTTCAAAAGTGGGTTAAATCATGCATATTTTCTTATTCCAAAACTAAATTTATAAGTGGGTTAATGTTAATGCCAATTTCAAGACAAGTTTCATAAAACTGAGGGAATTCCACGACCACCTTTCAATTCCCCTAGCCCATGCACATATTTAGTTCCACAACCATGGGATAAAGCATGAATAATAATTCGAAAACCATAGGAAAACCAACCAAGTAACAATCATTCAAAACCCTCAATCAATCATTCAAAACCTACAATTAAATTTAAATAAACCATGTTTAAGCATATTATTTCATATAAAACCAAGTTAAGAAAGAGATACATTCCCGAAATATGAAGGAATTTTGAAGAGAAACCATAAATTGAGCCCTAGATATTCAATCCCTAGAAACCCTAGTTTTGTTCTTAATATGGAAATTTGAGAGAGAAGAGAGTGTATTTGACTTATTAATATAATTAGAAATGAAAGTTAGGGTGTTTTATGGTCATGGGTTATAATTGGTGTTGGAAGAAAATGACCAAAGTTCCCTTATTTAAAATGCAGGAAAGCTATCATCAGCCATTATGGGTCAGGTAATGACTTGTAGTCACTGGTCATGAGTCATTATCAAGACTCATAGCCTGAGACCCTAAATTATGACCCCTTAATATTATCTTCATGATACACCCTAAGACTCATGACCTCACCCTACGACTCATGGAGTCTAGCCATTTACCAAAATAGCAATCTTGGGCTATCTCACTGTTAAGGTCATGGGTCCTTCACCATACATGTGACATTACCTTACGACGCATATGACCCCAGTAGTGACCGTGATATGAACTTAAGAAAACCTCATTGGTTAGACTATGATTTGCTCTATATAATTCATTACCTAAGTCATTCCCTAAGAAATAAGCATAATTATTATGAAAGATTCAGAGTTCAAGACTTGGGGTATTACATGAGTTCTCTTGTGTATTTTCCTACGATATGATTTGACTTGTATTCCCTACTTTATTGTATTCTTGAGATTTATTATGTGACATGTACTTGGAAAAGTTAAACTTTTTGCTTATTTGTTGTATATTGGTTGATTTGCTTTATTTATACTTTGTGCAATCATGACTTACTCAATTTGCTAGTTATTATTCTTTAATTTTATAAAAGAGTGTGAGTTGTCTATGATTACTGGTTATTCCTATGAATGTGAGTAATGGAAAAAGGAAGGTGAATAAAGAGAAATAGTGATGTATTAAAACTGGATTGTGGTTGATGGTGTGAATTAATATGGCTATATTATGTTAGCAGTTAATTAATAATAATAAAGGTGGAGGAATATTTGGGATGATGTAACTTAAATAGGTAAAGGATGGCAATGTTATTACAATCTGAGTTGGATTATATTTCTATTAAGATGTCTTGATTTCTTTCCCTCAATTCAATTTTATGACTATGTGGAATAACACTGGTCATATGATAATGCCTACCAATACATATGTTCTTACTGACCCTACTCTTTTATATTTTTTAGAGGTATAGACTAGATGCAAGTTAATTTTTCAATTAATAGATAGATGACGATATTCAGAACTAATCTCATCCTTGGTAAAAATAGAGTTTGTTTGTTAATTATTTTATTATAAGTCTATTCTATAATAGGCAGCTCTAGTATATATTTTAATAGGTGTTGGGGTAGTAAAACTCAGTTGTTTTTTAATAGATTTTCATAGTTTATCTTAGTGTGTTAAATAATTTTATTTATCAAAACATAATTCTTTTGCATATTTTTGGTTAGGTTATAAGGGTTTTACTTGCTTCTTATCACATCATATGTGCCTTCATGGTCCGTTAGCTTGGATTATGAAGGTTGGCATTAGAGCATTAGGTTTATCAATTTCACAAGTACAAAAGCAATGTCATGTAGAATTTGTGGATTGGTGTGTAGGGACCTACACCCAATCTTTGAAAGGCTATAAGGAATATAAAAGTAGTTGATTTCAATTGGTATCTTAGTGAGTTCAAATTGAAATTGGTATCTTAGTGAGTTGGATCAAATTGGTATCTAGACAATTTCAATTGGTATATCAACAAAGCTCAGTTACAATGTAGTTGATTTCAATTAGTATCTTAGTGAGTTCAAATTGAAATCTAGCACATTCTAATTGGGGTCAGTTAATAATGGCTAAGGGTTAAAATTATTACATGAAGATATATGAAAGTACTGAACTTATTTTATTGCCTATTGTTTGATATTTCGCTGAACTTGAATTGCTAAATTATATGATTGATATAAATTATTTCTATTTGAATTATGGTAAAATAAATTGACTAAGTTGCTTTTACTGAAAATTATGATGGAATTGTGTGATTTCTTATTGTTGTGAAACTAATAACTTATTTAGTGCTTCCTTGTTCTTGATACTATTATTATGCTAGTGAAATTTATAATATGAGAATTAAGAGGATGATATAAGGACACGGGGCCAAGTAAAGATAATGAAAAAGACATGAACAAACTAAGGTTATGTGATTAACATAATAACTAGCTCTTATAATTGATATTGTGAACGGATTGTTATTTGATCCAGTTATTTGATATTATATGTGGATCCTTCTGTTGTCCAGATATTGAGAATTTTTTGGATTCTTTTATACACCTTTTATTGAAAATTTTAATTAGTTTCTTGTGAGAATTGACTAAGTGCTATTATATTTGACTTCCTTATATGAACTAACTTTTAAGGTTTAACAAAATAATGAGTTTCAAATGAAAATGGATAAACCTAGTGGAGGTTGGTTGTGCCTAAGAAACCTGATTGATAATGCGACTATTAATGACCTATAAATGTTGATGTTGTTTGATCTTGCTTGTATAGTTATTGTATATGGATCAATATCAAAGTAGTTAAGAGTTAGTGAAACCTGTAATAAAGTTGTTGTTAGAAAGAAAAAAAATGGCTTTTTAACCTTAGCTTAGTGGTGGTGGTTGAAGGTTCACTAGGCTTCAAAATAAAGATTTTTTTGTTTGATAAGAATTGAAGTTAGTGATTATATGGGCTGTAACGCCCTGAATCTAGTACCCGAAATGCTTCAAGGTGCTCATGACCCCAAAGGACCACAAGCTAACCCATGACTGGTATTTATGCATGTATACTGCATGATATACTGTATAATGGAGAAATATGAATGGAAAGGCCATAAGGTTCAAACTGTAACATAATATCCGATAAAATATAACATATGGGATAGGGTATAAATGCCTATAATACATCTTTCTAAGCATATTGTAGTTTGGCAATCCTCTAAAACATAATTGTCTGAATAACGAGATGATCGAACATGTCTCCAACTAACTCTAACTAATAAAATAATTAATGAGATAATAAAGAAATGATATCCTCAAAAGATGAGGTATCACTGCTAACTTTAACTGCGGAGGTTGGAATGTTACTAATGCTCTGGAGCTCGTATTTCTAAACCTATGGTATAAGACACCATAGCACAAATGGGTCAGTACTTTGAATGTACTGATATGCATGTGAGGTAGGCTGAATGCAAAGGGTTTACATGCATGATCTATATTAACTGACTGAATAATATAAATGTGAGAATACATGCATGAATACATAATAACTGTAACTAGGGTCGTGATAACATGATTACTGTGTCTGAGTACTGATAACATGAGATACTGATAATTTTATAACTGAAATAACTGATACTAAGCGACTGTATCTAACAGTCTAGTTTCTAAAGGAACTAGCTGAGTTTTGCATTATTCTGAGTTGACTGTATCTTGCAGCCCTGAATTCTGTAGAACTATCTAAGTTCTATTACTGAGACTGAATGGCTACTCTGACGGTCCTAATTCTGTAACAAAAACTGTGGGAAGTAGTCATCTAACAGACATGTCCATAATACACTATTATGGCTGAGTTGGCGTCCAATCTGTAACCCTAATTGGAAGGGTGTCATCACCGCTCCACTGGTAAGGACAACCTATGAGTAACCCTCATATAACAGGTAACTCTAGTGAGAATAGTGGGAACCCTCATATAACAGGTAACTCTAGTGAGGACGGTGGGAACCCTCATATAACAAGTGAATCCACCTTATCTACCCTCATATAATAGGCTATGATGTCTCAACCACGCTAGCTACATAGTTCTGGAATGCAAAGATTGCTTCTAAGAAGCACACCCTCATATAACAGGTGAGTTCCCATCCTTGGATTCACTAGGTGCTAATTACTACTCCCATCTAAAAAGACACTTAACATGATTAACTAAACTAGACTAGACTGAATTCATGGAGTTTTATTAGCTGATGGAATACTATTGAGATTACTGAATTACTGAGCTTTCCTGAGTTACATAACTGACTGGGTTCTATGGACCATGGCTTGACTGATGATGTCGTGAAAATATGACACTAAATCTAGGCACAAAACTATATTTTTTGGGTATAAGTACCCCCAGGACTCAATCAAAGGAAAATGACAAGGAATGACATTATTGAATACATGACCAACATCAACAATCCATATTACAATAGTTGGAGATATTTCATGGTCATTTGATTATTATAGCTTGGTACGTGAATAAGATAGCATGTATACATAGCATAATTTCATAAGGCTAACTCATGAGCAATCCCACAAGCAATTTCAGTACATAAGAATAACATGGAAGTAATTTTGAACATAAGGTTAAAGCATACATTGTCATTTGGGTCACAATTTATCTATAGTGCATAATTTCTATAGCTTTAGACATTTTATCAAACACCTTACATGCACAACTTAAGGCATAGAAGAAATAATCAAATTTCACAAATCAAAAACCACCAAATTCATGGATTTAAATTTATATGCTAATGTAATTTTCATAATTTCACATAAGGAACCCAACATGGAAATCAAACAAAAACCATGACATAAATTAAGCAACCCACAATATAATAATCATGATTCATAATTTTAAAAAGGGTTATTGAGCTTTATGGATGAAAAGAATACATAAATCAACACAACACATACCTTAGTTCTTGATTTAGCGAAGATTAATGGAGAGATTTTCTTGAAATTGAATCCCCAATTGAAACCCTAGTTTGTTCTTGAGAGAAAATGAGAGAAACTAGTATGACTTTGGTGAAGAATGGCTAAATCGCGTGTTATTAGGTTTAAATAGGGGTGGAAAATTGACCCTTTTAACCCTAGATACATCTTTTAAAATTGGTGAAAATTTCCCGACCTAGACCCCTGGTGCGACGCGGCGCAATCGCGCCGTGTCACTGGAATTTAATAATTAGAAAATAGGGAAATAGAGCGACGTGGAGCCATCATATTGCCACTTCATTTGCAAACCGAAAGTTTGGTGCGATGCAGCAAAAATCGCACTGAGACACTGAAAAAAAAGAACAATTGCCATTTTAGCTTGTGGCGCAGCACGCCACTGGCCAATATGGTATTGTTTTACGACAAGAACTTGAAATGGTCATAACTTTTTACACAGTTATCACATTTGGGCGAATCTTACATCGAAGGAAAGCTTATTGAATTTCCCACATGAAAAAATGTGAAAATCTTAAAAATTCCTCATGGAATAAACATCATTCAATTTATGAGCTAATACTTGGCATTCTTGGGCCAAAATTAGTTAAGAAACTTCGGGGTATTACAATATCTTCCCTTTGGGAACATTCATCCTTGAATGCGACTGACTGAGATGGGATAAATGATGAGCTGAAGTACATGATGATCACGAACAACTGAAACATGATTGACATTTCTGGGATTTAGACTGAGAGTTCATATCTGATGCATGATTACATGACTTACTGAATCATGAACACATGACTGAGATTTCTGGTAACTGAATTTCTCACTAGGAGAATGTATGTCTAATGGATGAACACATAACTAATATGATGCATGAACATATGACTTATCTAATAAATGAGCGTATGACTGAATATGCAATGGTATTTAGTACCAAGTTTAAAAATGGAATCTTGAACATGAGACTAATACCAAGTCGTAACTAAAATCTGGACATGAAAACTGAAAAGCTTAAGGAGAACCATTAACTTAAGCTAGATCTAAGTTGAAGGAGAAGAGGTGAGGATACTTGGTTCGCATATCTACTTCTGTTTCCCACGTAACCCCTTCAACAGACTGATTACATCTAAGAACTTTAACTAGAGGGATTTCTTTATTCCTCAGTCTACGAGTCTGATAGGTTAGGATTTTGGCTAAATCTCTTCATAAGAGAGGTTGTTCTGAACATCTATGCTCTAAATAGGGATTACAACTGTTGGGTCATCTACGAACTTCTTGAGCAAAGATACATGGAAGAATGGATGAATTGCGGTTAGATCTGAAGGCAATTTGAGATTATAACCTACTTTTCCGAAGTGATTGAGAATTTTAAAGGGACGGATATATCGGGGACTAAGATTTCCCTTTTTGCCAAAACTCTTCACTCCCTTCATGTGAGATATCTTTAGGTAGACATAGTCACCAATCTCGAACTCAAGAACCTTTCGCATACATCTGCTTAAGATTTATGTTGGCTCTGAGCAGGCTGTAGTCTTTCTCTAATCAACTGGACTTTTCTTGAGGCATCGAATACTAAGCCAGGCCCCATAATTGAGGCTTCACTAACTTCGAACCAACCGAATGGAGATCTGCATCTCCTACCATAGAGACCTTTGAATAGAGCTATCTTAATACTAGAATGATAGCAATTGTTGTATGAAAACTTGATCAAAGGCAAGTGGTCATCCCAACTACCCTTGAAATCAATTACACATGCCCTTAGCATATCTTTTAGGGTCTGAATGGTCCTTTCTTCTTGACCATCTGTCTTAGGATGAAAGGTTGTACTGAGACGAACTTAGGTACCAAGACTCTTTTAGAATGATTTCCAGAAGTGAGAGGTGAACTTGGTACCTCTGTCTGAAATAATGGATAACGGAATACCATGCAATCTAACCAACTCTCTAATATAGAGCTTGGTGTAATCCTTGGCTGAATAAGCGTTATGGACTGGAAGGAAATAAGCTGATTTGGTCATTCTGTCAACAATGACCCAAACTAAATCATGTTGATGATGAGTATGAGCCAAACCCATTATGAGCCAAACCCATCACGAAGTCCATGTTCATTTCTTCCCACTTCCAAGTAGGAATATGGAAATCTTGCATAGACCCACTAGGCTTCTGATGCTCTATCTTGACTAGATGACATGTAGAACACTTAGCCATGAACTCGGCAATATCTCTCTTCATCCCACTCAACCAATAGATCTCCCATAAGTCACAGTGCATTTTGTGGGCCCTGGATAAATAGAGTAGCGTGCACCATGTGATTCTACAAGAATTTTCTGCCTTAAGTCATCTACACCTGGAACAAACAGATAACCCTGACAATGCAAAACACCATCTCCCCTTTGGGAGAAAACCTCAACTTTCTATTCCTTGACTAACTCTTTCAACTAGAATAGACTTAGATCTCTATCTTGCTTTTCATTCACCTCAAAAACTAGAGATGATTCTAAACTACTCTAAACCCATATATCACCCTCTTCTATATCGACTAAGCAAAATCCTAGTCTAGAAAGATGATGGATTTCCTAAACTAACTTCTTCTTACTGTCCTCAACATGAGCAACACTACCCATAGACAGTCTACTGAGAGCGTCAGCAATTACGTTGGCCTTGCCCGGATGATAAAGGACACTCATGTCATAATCTTCCAAGAGCTCTAACCACCTTCTCTAACAAAAATTAAGATCTTTCTGAGAAAAGACACACTGGAGACTGTTATAATCTGTGAACACATCTGCATGAATACCATATAAATATTGCCTCAAAATCTTTTGGGTGAATATTACGGCTGTTAACTCAAGATCATGAGTAGGATAATTCTTCTTATGAGGTTTCAGCTGTCTGGAGGCGTAGGCTATGACCTTACTATGCTGCTTGAGGACACAACTGAAACCTATTCTGGATGCATCACAGTACACTACAAACCCATATAGACCATTTGGACCATCTGGAAGAGCTAAAATTAGGGCAGAGGTGAGTCGAGTCTTCAACTCCTGAAAACTCTTCTTGCCAGGATCTGACCACTGAAACTTGAATTTCTTTTGAGTCAATCTAGACATAGGGGATGAAATAGAAAAAAATCCTTCAACAAACCATCTGTAATAGCCAGCTAAACCCAAGAAACTTTTGATATTTGATGGAGATACAGGTCAAGGCCAGTTTCTTACGGCTTCGGTCTTTTAAGGATCTACTCTAATGGCATCACCAGAAACGATATATTTAAGTAATGCTACTGACCTTAGCAAAAATTCATACTTACTGAATTTGGTGAATAACTAATGATTTTTGAGAGTCTGAAGTACAATTCTGAGATAGTCTGCATGATCACGCTCATTGTGGGAATAGAACAGAATATCATCTATAAAGACTTTGACAAACATGTCCAAGTACTACTTGAACACACGGTTCATCAAGTCTATGAAAGATATTGGGGCATTGGTAAGACCAAAGGACATGACTAGGAATTCAAAGTTACCATACCGAGTATGAAAGGCTATTTTTGAAATGTCACATTCTCTGACTTTGAGTTGATGATAGCCGAATCTGAGGTTTATCTTAGAGAAATAGCAGGCACCCTAAAGTTGGTCAAATAAGTCATCGATTCTGGGAAGAGGATTCTTATTTTTGACCATAACTTTATTAAGTTGATGGTAATCAATACACATTCTAAAAGAACCGTCTTTCTTGTGCACAAATAAGACTGGTGTACCCTACGGGGACAGACTAGACTTGATGAATCCCTTATCTAAGAGATCCTTCAACTGCTTTTTTAATTCTTTGAGTTCCACTGGTACCATTTTGTATGGCGGAATAGATATAGGTTGAGTATCTAAAAAAAAATCAATGCTCAAGTCTATTTCTCTTTTGGGAGAAATTCCTGGAAGATCTTTGGGAAAGACATCTGAATATCCATTCATGACTGGGAGTTTCAGAACTAGTGTCCTTAACTCAAACAAAATAATAGACCCATCCCTTATATATTATTTTCTATGCCCGAAGGTAGTAAACAAGCTGACCTCTGAAAGCAGATACACTAACCTTCCACTCTAGGACTGGTTTATTTGGAAACTAGAACTGGACTATTCTACGAATGCAGTCAACTGTGGCATAGCAGGAATAAAGCCAATCCATGCCAAGAATGACATCAAAATCCATCATCTCTAATTCAACTAAATCAACTGAGCTAACTTTCTAAAATATCTTAACAGGCAGTTCCTGCATACCCGTAGGGCTATGATGATTTTACCCACTAGGTAGAGACTAAAAAGGGCTCTGCTAGAACTTTAGGACTAACTCTAAAATCAATTATTATATAAGGAGTAATGAAAGGAAGAGAAGAACCTGGATTTAGCAAAGCATAAATATGCAGATGAATGATTTGTAACATACCAGTATCCATATTAGGGAAAATTTTCCTGATCTTGTCGGGACTGAAGGGCATAGAGTCTGTTTGGGCGTTGCCCACTTGTAGTATTAAAAGTGGCATCCTGCTAATTTGGATGAACAAACTGAGCTGAGGAATAGTTCTGCTGACCCTAAAGATCTGGCTGTGGATAGTCTCTGACTCTATGGCCTGGCTTGCCACATCCCAAAAAAAATATCACTTCCAGCTCTGGAAATACCCTGATGGTACTTGCCAGAAATCTGGCAAAGAGAATAGGTGTGGGTACTGATAATACTGCCCTAAGACTTAGAGCTTGGTGCTCTATCTTTATTACCATCCCTGAACTTAGGAGTTGGAGCACTAACTGGAGAAGGAGATGGAACTAATGACTTAGGACGAAACTGAGAATGGTTTTGTCCTTATGATTTGGGCTGTGCAAAGTTGAAACTACCTGTCCTTGCTCTCTTATTCTTCTTCTCCCTCATCTTAATCTTTTGCTTCTCTATCTTCTGAGAATGATTCATAAGCCTGGCTAAAGTTATGTCACTATTCAACATCACAGACCTACACCCATTGACCACATTATCATTCATGCCAAAAACAAACTTACTCATATTGGCCTTGCTGTCTGCAACCACATGAGGGGCATATCTGGAAAATTGATAAAAGTTAAGAAAATAATCTTTCACCATCATGTTTCCCCACCTGAGGTTGATGAATTCTAACACCTTAGCCTCTCTCAGCTCTAGGGGAAAGAACCTCTCTAAGCATGTAGTGACAAAATCCTCCCACTTTATAGGTCCTTCATCAACCAACCTCTTTGGCTTCCACTGCTTGTACCAAGTGTGAGTAATATCCTGTAACTAATTTGTAGCTAGCTCGACACTCTCAATAGCTAACACCCCTATAATGTCATTAACTTTATGAACCTGATCGATGAATTCCTGAGGGTCCTTATCTGACTTAGACCCAATAAAGGATGAAGCATTCATTTGGGTGAAGTCCTGAATCCTAGTTACAGCTGAATTAGCCTCTGGGTTAGCCAGAACAACAGCTGGTAGTTCATTCTGAGTGGCAACTAACTGAGCAAGAGTAGTGAATGCAGCTCTAAACTCAGCATGAGAAGCATGTTCGCCCAAAGGTTCTTTGGGCTGAGTGGCTAACTGATTCCCATTTCTTCTTTTAGGAGGCATGTTTTGTAGAAGAAAGGGAGAAATGGATTAGACTAAGATATTGACTTCAGATTATGCTCACTGGCACGATATAAATACTGAAAGAAGGGAAACTATTCCTAAAATATCTCATAGCCTCCTGTACATAAATGTGGCGCGCAACAGATCCACGCACAAGACTCTACTAGATATGGCTTTCAGACTTCCTAGGATACTATTGACCCTTAGTCTCTAATACCAAGTTTGTAATGCCCCAAATCTGGTAACCAGAATGCTACACGGTGCTCATGACCCTGAAGGACCACAAGCTAACCCATGACTAATATCCGTGCCTGTATATTGTATGATATAATGTATAAATGGGAACTATGAACTGAAAGGACATAAGGTTCAATCTGTAACTTAATATCTGATAAAATAAAACATCTGGGATAGGGTATAAATGCCCAAAACAAAACTGTCTAAACACTGTAGTTTGAAAAGCCTCTAAAACATAACTTTCTGAATAAGGAGATAATGACACATATCCCCAACTAACTCAAACTAACAAACTAATTAATGAGATAATAAAGAAATGATCATGTCCTCGAAAGATAAGGACTCACTACTAACTTTGACTGCAGAGAATGGAATGCTACTGATGCTCTGGAGCTCGTGCTTCTGAACCTATGGTATAAGACACCATAGTGCAAATAGGTATGTACTTTGAATGTATTGGTATGTATGTGAGGTAGGCTGAATGGAAAGGGTTTGCATACATGATCGAACTAACTGACTAAATAATATGAATAGGAAAATACATGCATAAATACATAATAACTATAACTAAGGTTGTGATAACATGATTATTGAGTATGAGTACTGATAAAATGAGATACTGATAACTGTATAATTAAAATAACTGATACTGAGTGACTGTATCTAACAGTCTAGTTTTTGATGAAATTAACTGAGTTTTACACTATTCTAAGTTGACTATATCTAACAGCCCTAAATTCCGTAAAACTATCTTAGTTCTGTTACTGAGATTGAATGAAAGTATCTAATAGTCCTAATTCTATAATCGAATGTATGAGAAGTATTCATCTAATCGATATTCCCCTAATACGCCATTATGGCTGAGTTGGGGTCCAATCTGTAACCCCAATTTAAAGGGTGTCAATATCGTGCCACTGGTAAGGATATTCTGTGAGTAACCCACATATAACAGGTAAATCTAGTAAAAATGGTGGGAACCCTCATATAATAGGTTAAGAAACCTCATCTACCCTCATATAATAGGTTATGATGTCTCAACTTATGTTGGCTACATAGTTCTAGAACCCAAGGATTGCTTCTAAGAATCACACCCTCAAATAATAAGTGAGTTCCCATCCTTGGGTTCACTCGGTGCTAATTCCTACTCCCATCTAAATAGACACTGAACATGACTAACTGAACTAGACTAGACTGAATTCATAGAGTTCCATTAGCTTATGGAATACTATTAAGATTACTGAATTACTGAGCTTTCCTGAGTCACATGACTGACTGGGTTCTATGTACCATGGCTTGACTGAGGATATCATGAAAATGAGACACTAAATCTAGGCACACAACTATATTTTTCAGGTACAAGTACCCCCAAGACTCGATGAAAGGAAACTGACAAGGCATGACATTATTGAATGTATGACGAACATCAGCAATCCATAATACAATAGTAGGAGATATTTCATGGGCATTTGATTATCATAAATTGGTACGTGAATAAGATAGCATGTATACGTAGCATAATTTCATAAGGCTAACTCATGATCAATCCCACAAGTAATTTCAATACAAAACAATAACATGGAAGTCATTTTGAATATAAGGATAAAGCATACATTGTCATTTGGGTCATAATTTAGCTGTAGTGCATAATTTCTATCCCTTTAGGTATTTTACATTACATACACAACTTAAGGCATAGATGATATCATCAAATTTCACAAATCACAAACCACCAAATTCATGGATTTCAATTTATATGCTAACGTGGTTTTCATAATTTCACATAAGGATCCCAACATGGGAATCAAACAACAACCATATATAACTTGAGTAACCCACAACATAATAATCATGATTCATTATTTAAAATAGGGTTCTTGAGCTTTATGGATGAAAGACATCCATAAATCAACACAATTCATACCTTAGTTCTTGATTTAGCAAAGATTGATGGAGAAATTTTTTTGAAATTGAATCCCCAATTGAAACCCTAGTTTTTTCTTGAGAGAAACTAGTATATTTTTGGTGAAGAATAGCTAAATAACATGTTATTGGGTTTAAATAAGGGTGGGAAATTAACCCTTTTAACCCTGATCACATCTTTTAAAATTGGTGAAAATTTCTTGACCTAGACCCCTAGCGCACGCGGCGCTATCGCGCCATGTCACTAGAATTTGATAATTGTGAAATAGGGGAATGGCGCGATGTGGATTGCATTGCCACTTTATTTGCAACCTAAAAATTTGGTACGATGTGGGAAAAACTGAACTGAGACACTGGAAAAAAGGAAAATTTCCATTTTAGCTTGTGGCGCAGTGCGCCATTGACCAATATGGTGCTATTTTACAACAGGAACTTGAAATAGTGATAAATTTTTACCCAGTTATCGGATTTGAGCGAATCTTATATTGATGGAAAACTTATTGAATTTCCCACATGAAAAAAAGTAAAAATCTTTAAAATTCCTTATGGAATAAACATAATTCAATTTAGAAGTTAATACTTGACATTCTTGGGATGAAATTAGTTAAGAAACCTTAGGTTATTACATGGGCATAAGTTTTAATTGTGCATTGGTGCAGTAAAGGAGATCTTGAGAATATATGTTGATTGTTAACTTGGATATGCGGTCGACCTATGTGTTTAGACATCCTATAGAATTGACTGATAGATGATATTTTAAAAGGGTAGTAATCCCCATGATGGTGGTAATGTAAATCAAAAGGCTTAGTTATACCCATAGAATAATTAATAATGGTACTAAAAAGGAGAAAATAAGTGAATTATTAAATATTGTGATTGATCTTCCTTGGTTGATACTTGGTGGGTATTACTTGTTGAGTGATTAAGGTATGATGATTAGAGGAGTATTTGTGATTTTATGGAGGAGAATGAGTTGTAGTCTCTAATTCTGTGAAATTCCTATGGTTAATAGTTGTAAGTCTGTGTAATGAGTGAGTGGTTGTGTTGTCATCAATATTTAATAGTAACTAGTAAGCTTGAAATATAGTTGATCTTGAGGCATAAAGGATGATGGTTATGCTATGTTGATGCTAGATTAATAGAATGAATTTGGTAGTCTTGATTAAGTTCATACATGTGTCTAATTATGTGACTTATAAGTGGTGTAATGCCTTAAATATGACCAACTGTAAATTTTCCAGAGGGTAGTCTTGGATAGAAGTTGAGTCAGGTATCTCAGGGTAAGATTGTGTATTGGTTGGAATAGTTGTGACTTATCTATTATTGAAATTGGGTTATAGACTCAGGTAACATCTGGTAGCACTTTTCAAAATTAATTTTAGGGCTGTAGAACTCCTATAATGGTAACTACCACGATAGGCTTGTAATATGATTTTTGAAAATTGATTTTACTATGAATTAAGGGTACCTGGGAGCTGGGCGAAACTTACTATTTTGGGAATCAAATTTTGTCCTCAGTGATCAAAGGCTTTGTTGTCGTAGAAGCTTTTTTTGCGGTAGTAGTATCACCGAAGTGAGAAATGTCATAGATTCTAGTTTTTAATTGATTTTTAAAATTCATTCCCCTTCTTTTAATTTTGTGAAGAGAGAATGAATCTAGGGTGAAAAGGAGGTGATTTTAGGGGATTTTTCTCTTTAAGGTGAATCTTTTAACCCTCTTTATCTTACTTTGACTCGTAAAACACAAGTTTGAGACTTAGACCATTGTAAGGGGAATAAGCGATTCCTGCATAAATGTTTGGCTCCACATCTTCGTGTCTTGAAAAGCCTTCATTGGACGGTTTAGTATAAAATGTGGGTTAGTCAATAATGATATTAAGTGGGAGAGACCGAATGCAATATAAGGTCTTTTTAATTTCAAACTCATTCTTCTCTCTACCAAATGCCCATTTAAAAATGAATGGGTGGTAAATTGATAGATGATTGAAATGACACATTCCATCATTATTAAATTATCCATGTTAAATTCATGAAAATTAAGATTTTCATTCTTTAATCTGTACTTGAGTCCAAAATAGTCATCATTTTGTTCATCTGTGTCAGTTCAAGCTTTTCAGGTAAGATTTTAAGCCTTCTTGTGTGTCTAGATAGACTTGAGTCGACGAATTTAATTGTTTAGGTGTACTAATATTAATCCATTATTTTGAAAGATATATAGGAATGAATTAAGGTCGTTCAATATCCCTAGAAAGAAGTTAAGTTGAAAACTTTCTTACCGATTAAGTTTAAGTGAGTTTGAACTAGGGTCAACTTCAAATAGCCATATATCTAAAATATAAAGAGTTACATGACCCATAACCTATAAAAATACAAGTTCTCTAAGTTCTTTACCAACAACAAACCATTTGTAAATTCGAGTTTGGAGTAAAAAAATATAACCATTTTACCGAGAACTATTCGGGCTAAAATAGGACATCTCACTGTGGTAGAACCTATTCCACTAGGTCAAATATTACTGATATTTTTTAAGTTATTTCAACCGTGTTTCAGGTCTAAAAATCTAAAACTTCCTTCCCCAACCCTAGAGAGGTGATTTCCCAAGGTTTAGGGTGAAAGTCCATCATTGAGGTAAGTTTTTCCATTATCATTTTCGTCTTTTAATCCTTTAACATCCTCGAATCATTTAAAAGACCTTCAATGGTTGAATTTTGAGTTAAAACCTTTAATGGTGTATTTTTGGGGAAAACTTATGGATGTTCTTATCATCACCCAAAACTAATTCTAGATAATAAATTAACAATTCCTAGCATGAACTTGGTATACTAGATTATGTATTTTTTTGGTTGCAAATCTTGAGCTTCATAAAGATGAGACCTTTAGGATAAAAACTCCATTAATGGAGAGGATTAAGCTTTAAATAACTAGTTAATAGTTAATTATCCTTCGGGAATGATATAGACCTTGAAATAAGGCTAGAATTATTGGGTTTGAATCCCCAAGATATTTTTTTTGAAAAGTAATTGTTTAATTAATCTTATTGTTTTTTGATTTTTAGATGATTGATTATTCCAAGTCATGAAGGAACAGAAAAAACATCCTTGTTGGGGCTTGCTTCTTCCAAAAGCTTGGTTTCCAAGTAGCTTAGGTTTAATGAGTAGAAAATTATGTTATTTTATATCATTATAATTTTGAATTAATGGAAAAATAAATATCTAATCCTGCGGGCATGGAGTTGGGGTGGATAAATATGTAAAAATTTTGCTTTAATACTAAAAATTGTAATTGATTAATTATATGATATTTATGATATTATGTATATGTGCCTGAAAGGGGATTATTGTGAATCAAGTATATGGATATGATGTTTCTTAGTTGTTCTAGTGATGAACCTAGTTGAGTTATAAAGGTAATAAGTTGTATATTATTCTATGGTGATGGTAAGTCCCAAGGGATAGATTACTTAAATCATTATGAGAATTATATTATGTGGATAGAGGTAAAGAATAATGATAAGCTAGAATGTGCTAGCTATGGATGGTGATGGTAGAATCAAGTTATGGTATTTGAGGAGACAGTTTTTATTGAATAATTCTCCAATAGAGACTTGTATGGTTTAGTTTTTCATTGTGATTCATTTTATGATTTTTTTATATTAGGTATTGACTTAAGTGTTTCATTGTGATTCATTTTATGATTTTTTATATTAGGTATTGACTTAAGTGTTTCATTGTGACTCATTTTATGACATTTTTTACTAGGTATTGCTAAACATACTTTATCTATTGAATGCTCATGAGAGGCTAAATTTTTTATAATGATGAGTTTTAAATTGTTAATACAAGAGGTTTGTTTGATAATTATAACTCCTTAAATTTATTTCATGAATTACTTGTTGATGATCCAAGGTGAATTATTGAAATAATGACTATGAGAGGCCTTAAATATTGATAATCAAAAGATCTTGATCCATAATGATAATGTGATTTAAAATAATTCCTTGAGTAAACAAGGCTTGTGATATACCTTGATATAGTTTGAAAAGTGAAAGATGAATATTTATTAAAAACTTAAATGTGGAAAGATTGTTAGTAGCAATGTGCCGACGTTAATTTTGGTATTTCTAACATATTGATTTCTCAAGCAATGTGACTGATGTTAAATTTTTGTACTGTGCCTTATTAATTTCTGAAGAAATTGGTCGATATTAAATTTTGGTACTGCTGTGAGACATGACTATTGGATCGCGTGTCATGAGTCGGCTTGGTAATTAATAATAAATAAACTAGTAATAAAGTGATCTAAAATGATGAAACCAATGAATAATACCAAAGAAATGATCTAAAAGTTCCAATAACTGAATTAATCCTTCTCCAAGAGTATCTATAATGATTTCTAATGAGACTTGAGTTCTCTGGTGGGTTTTATTGAGAAGTAGGTTGACCTATATTCCCTACTTGATTTTATCCTTTAGATTGATTGTGTGACATGTACTTGAAAAAGTGAAACTGTGTGTTTACTTACTATATGTTAGTTGACTTGATTCATTTATACTTTATGTAATATTGGCTTGTTCGATTGGCTAGTTATTATTTTTAATGTTATAAGAGAGTGATTGATTGTTAGATTAAGATTTTAAAGTGAGTTGTCTATGATTGTTGGGTTGTTCTTATAAATGTGAGTAATGGAAAAAGTAAGGTGAATGAATAGGGATAGTAATGTATTAGCCTTGGATTGTTACTGATGGTGTGAATTAATTAGGATAGAGTAGTTAGTAGTGAATATAATATTAATGGAATTGGAAGAGTAATTAGGATGATGTAAGTTATATAGTAAAGTAAGATAATATTATTATAATCTGAGTTGGATAATATTTCTATTAAGATGTCACGATTTCTTTTATTTTATTCTATTTTATGATTATATGGACTAACATTGGTCGTTCCATGATGCCTATCAGTACGTGTGCTTGTACTAACCCTACGCTTCTACATTTTTTATGTTGTAAACTGGATGTAGGTTATTTTTGTAGTTACTAGATGGATGACGATATACAACACCAACTTTTGTATCTCATTCCTTGTTGAAGTGAATTCTCTTTATTACTTATTTTATTTTTAGTCTATTTTATAATAGGTAGCTCTCGTACATATCTGACTAGGTCTTGCGGTAGTAAATAATAGTAATTTTTAATTGTAATAGATTTGAATAGTTTATTTTAGTGTGTTAAATGATTTTATTTATAAAGACATAAGTCTTCCAAATATTTTTGGTTGGGTAATAAAGGCTCTCCTAACTACTTAGAATAGTGTAGGTACCTGCATGATCCGTTAGTTCTGATTGTGACACGAATATAGTCTTTTATGAAAGATCCAAACACATTGAAGTAGACTTTCATTTTATTTTTTACAAGATTGACGATGGGAACGTTTGTACTAGCTTCATGACTTTACATATCAACATTTTGCATGTATCTTTATGAAGACATTAGAAATGTATTTTTGGTTAACTGCGCTTTCCATAAAATTCAATAAAAGAAAGTTTGCATCCTTCCCTGGTGTGTTAGCCAAGTATCAATTATGAGTATTTTGGGTTGAACCCATTAAGGTTTGGATTAAAATATTAAACCCTTCTTTCAAAAAGAGTTCTTGTGATCTCTGGCCAAACCGCTTCAATTTGTACACATCAGTGGAAATTCATAAAGTTTTAGTTCCCCAAAATTTGTAGAATTAGCTCCTTCCTTTACCATAAAATCCACTACTCTATTTGTCTCTCTAATGTAGTGTGACACCTCTGGTCTCCCTAGCCTTCTTATACTTGACCAATACTCATCAATTAAAACATCATTATGTAAGTTACCTATATTTTACATAGTTAGGATCTGTCACGACCCGATTCCTCAAGTCATGATGGTACCTACCATAACCCACTAGTAGCCAAGCCAACCCATTGTCCGAAACGCCTAATAACAGACTACTCAATACTATAAGGAAAAGAATGTAGAATATATGAATTAAAGATCAAAACATTGAAGAATCCCAAAACCCGGTGGTATCAGTACAAGGGCTTCTAATATTATAAAAGTACAAAAGTGATATATCAAGAATTATACAATGATACAACTTGTCTCCGAATAAAACTTAGAGACTAGTCTAATACATATGAGAGAGATATGTAATACTCCAAACAGCAGGAGCTCACTCTAAGTCTTCGAACCAGGGCTGCTCCGTACGATGCACACATCAATGGTGATAACACATACTATGATCTGCAGGCTGCAGAAGTGTAGTATGACTACCAAATGAATGGTACTCAGTAGGCAATAACCAACTGAGCTCCAAATATAAAGCAGATATACACGTATATAAACAAAATGGAAACTACAAGAGTCCATAAACCATTTAATAAGTCAATGAGAATAATACGGGAATACTATTATATTATATCCAAGTGTCTAACATAATAAGACTAACGAAGTATCATGGTGAAATATCCTATTCCAGCTACATTCAATATACATCAATGTTATACCATATATCCCGAGTCAATATATGAATAAAGAGAGAAAGAAAGATATATAATAATATACAAGGCGAAGTAACGACTATACACAATGAACAATAAGGAAGGAATATACGGTAGTACCATAGCTTCATATAGCTAGATATATATATATATATGTATAAGTACATATAAACACGAGGTCACCTCAACGCATAACCTTATCATCATATTCTTATTCTGAGACCTCATTATAATACTATCATGATTTAAATACTATCATACTCAGGGATTCTAATCCATATGGCTAGACATGAAATAATCATGCATAATAATGCAATTATAAGATAGGAGAGGCCAAAGACATACCCCAAATTCCAATACCGGATCAATGACCAATCTATCATAAGCTAGCTATAATAATGATCATAATAGTGATAATAACAATATCAATAACAACGTGAATAACCAGCTACTCCAGAAAACCAAATACCTACCCGCTCCTATGCATACCCCCACCACCCCAAAATCAGAAGGTTCAATCAACATATAACAACACAAGACATATCCTTGACCCATATCTATTCAACCGTCTATACTGGCTGATAAACATAGTTACATACTTGTGATAGGCAACGTACATGCAAGAATGAATGCCAAGAATACCATCAATATCACAACTCATCATAACTATCCTCATCAGGACCGTTATCATCATAATCAACCTCTAACCTCATTAGGTATCAATATTATCTCAATAGTATCCTCCGGACTCGAACTGGTATCAATATCATCACAATATCCTCCGTCCTTGTTGGATATCAATATCATCTTAATAGTATCCTGCATACTTGAATCATGTATCAATATCATCATAATATCCTCCAACCTTGCTGGGTATTATTATGTCATCATAATATCCTCTGGCCTTGTCGGGTATCAATATATCATCATAACTATCAACACATAAATATAGGCATATAATAGGTGCATAGACACAAACCGATATACTAATAACCATAATGATATCAATTTTGTCAATACATCCCAACCAATCGTTATTAGCTAACCAATAGTTATGATTATTAAACCGCTAATTCGTTATTCATCACAAGACCATAATCGTCATTTATCCACTATTTATTATTAGTAACTAATTATCATATATTCAATAATCATCATTAGCCAAAAAATTATCAATTATCATGTAACCATCTTTTATTAACTAACATCAATCATTAACTAACTATAGTTTACCAACTAGTCCTCGTTATCCAATTAATCCTAATTATTAGTTAGTCAACATTATTAACTTGGTATTATCTTTATCTAGGCATCGTTATTAACTAGGAGTTATTATCACTAAATTCCGTTATCATCTAGCAATATTAAGCCACATTATCCTTACTTAACAACTAATCGGCATCTCAACTTTGTTATCAATAGAAACTACTCATTATCATAGATAACACCATTTTCATGGCCACGTATCGACTCTAGTCATTAGCTACCATATTTCAACTAAGGAAGGTTCATTAACTGGTACAATAGATTTCTAGCCATTAAGTACTATAGCCACCTAAAAGACATCTAGCTACCACTTAGCTTAACCCTTAATTAGGAAGAACATTCATAAGATCGTATTTCAACTAGAATCACATCAATTACCAATATAATTATCATGAATGTACCAAATCTATACATGCAATCACCAGTATTCAATTAATGGAATAGTAAGCATCATACCACATCTTTCTCTGCCCCATACCGGAGAAATATGTATACAAACATATACATATCCATAATCATAAACTGTAATCATATCACTTATAATGACAAACACGTCTCGAATATTCAATTAATGTCATAACGCGGCCTTTGGCCCATTAATTTATTCAAAATAATCACAATATCATAATCATGGCCTTAGGCCCATGCACGTATCGGGACTCATATTAATAACCATATTTATAAGTCGGAGCATACCTCTAATCATCTCACATATATGAGGCATCTTACTTATAAGAGGCATAATATCAATAAAAATGTTATCATCTCTCACACAAGAGGCATCCCATATCTAGGAGGAATAATATATAAAGACATCTAATTATCTATAGGGTATCATATATCAATAGGTCATACGTCAAGACAATGAGGAATATCACTTCTTTAGGACAATTTACATATCTAAAAGGATTATCATCTTTATAGGTCCAACAATCACGATTAAATAAAATAACAACTTTATAGGCCAAATATCAAGTCTAAGAGGAAATAATATCTCTATAGGCCAATCATCAAGTCTAAGAGAAAATAGCATCTCTATAGGCCACATAATGTATCTAGGAGGAATATCAACTCTAAATGCCCAATATCACTTTCACAAGTAGTATCATAACCATAACTCAAAAAACACAATCCGAAAACATCAATACAAGTTACCAAGGTATGAAGTAACCTTATTCTAAGGTTAAATAGCTTCATCTATGTCTAACATCTAAAACTAAGTCCACAAAACTTAACATAAGCTTAGGCCTAAGTGGGTCGAACGATCCCACTTCAAATCCATAATTTCCATAATTAGGCGTACTATTCCCCAAACTAGGCTAAGGTATCTAGTTCATATTATAGATGTCAAGAAAGCCATATTCATGCGTAAGATATTAACTTCGACTAGAAACAAGTGTACTCAAGTCAACTCTACCAAACTTGAAATTCAATAACTATCGTACTAGCCCAATAAGGCTAAATATACAAATCATACTTCAAATGCTAGAACTATATTCCAAGCATAGAATTATATTATATCCATGCTAAAAATTTACCCAATCTAGGGAGAAGACGATAGGATTCTACAAGGGTATTAAGTAATTCAGCCGACGGGTCAAAAACCCCATCTAATCCCCAAACTTATATGAATATTCAATACTAAGTCATTTTATCCAATATCAATCTTAACGTTCACATTCACACGCAATATATATCATACATCAAACATGAAGAAGAGTATAAAGAAGCCTACCTCAAAGCCGAACTGCAAAATCCTAAATCATGCACCACATGCTCATCTTTACTTTGCAATCCTCAAAATGTCATCACACTATCAAAACCATAATCTACTCATCAATACGAGTCTAATGACACCCATATTGCACTATATTGCTTCGAGTCAAAAAATGACACCAAAATCCCAAGTGGATCCTACATACAAAATATGAGTTTCCGAGACCAACCCAATGTTCACATATGAACAAGGAATCATAACCCTCAAACAATGGGTGAAAAGTAAGCATACTTTGGGATAAAATCAAGCCCCAAGCTAAATTGGGGTTTTGGGTATAAACTAGGAAATTCAAGCATGAATTCAATGAATTCTTACCTTAATCTCGAAGATAATCGCAATACAAGATGATAATTCAGCTCCCAAGTCACCCCCTATGACAAATTTTTAGTTATTACACTCATTTTGGGGCTTCTAAGTCTAAATATTGAAGGGGAAATGCCCCAAACGCATCTTGGGGCCTTTATATAGCCACTACAAGTTCTCAGGTGCTGCTATCGCTGTCACACTGGCTGCGATCGCGCTCCCGCAATCGTACACTTTTGGCCGTGATCGCGGTTGCTCTTGATGACAACAAACTGAAAAATAAGTTTTTGACCCTCGAAACTCATACAGAATCCAAATAACATGATCCAATAGTGAAATTTGAGTGTAAACCACATTCTAAATCCATTGGAATCATCAAAACTTTCATAGGAGATCGTTTAGGCAAAAAGTGGAGCCCACACCTAAACTTTCAACTTTTTTCATAAATTTCGCTTAATAGCCCGAAATAAGTTTGGGAGCCTTGGGACTTGAATCAAGGGTCTCCCTAGTCTAAAATCAACATTATGAATGTGATGGAAAAGTCAGATTTATAAAACTAGGCCGTTTCGTCCAAATGTGGGTCTCACACCTATTCCTTCCAATTTTAACTTTCCGACCAATAGGTCGAAATGACCTCGGGTGCAGTGGAACCCAAACCAAAAGTCTACTTAGAATAAAATCTATATTCTAGATATACTGGCGCAGTTGGAATTTTCATTCGAGATTATTTTTCTAAAGTCTTTGCTCAGTGTCCATTTGGAACTAGCAAAGACTTTTATATAAGGAATTAGTAACCGAACCGTCAGTCCCAGCAAGTCATAAATGATTTGAAAATGACTTGGAAGTCATAAATGACTTAGGGAAGCTATGTAAAAGCTCAAACGGTGAAGATAAGCATAAATATGAAAAATCACCTGAAGGCTCATTACAACATCCACTACTAAAAGATCTTTCGTTCCCGAAAGTCAATAGATAGAAAAATTCTCAAAAGCTAGAAAGGATGAGGTATTGTGATCGCATGCTCCAAGCACGACTTCCCAGGTAGCCTCAACGAATAGAAAATACTTCGAAGGGATTTTTCTATAGGGATCCCTCTTTCAACCAACACTCTCATTCTACTTCCAGAATAGCCAACACAACTTAATTGCTAACTATCCTCCAACTAAACTGGAAAGGATGATGCACGTACATCTGAATCACATCATGTTGATACCATCTCTATACCCATATAAATCAACAAAGGCTCATCCAACCCAAAATAAAACCAAGACATGAGTCATAAAACTAACTCCAAACCCAAAAACAACCTTCCTTAACAATTTTACACATGCTATCAACTCCAAACCAGGAGAAAAATCACCTAAGTCTCATCCACTTATCTCATCATGGAGAAATCAAAGAACTGAAGTTGATTCACTAAAAGTCCATAAGAAAAACATGAGAATACACTCATAAGGCATTATTTGGGTATATAAATGTAGATAGTAAGAGAATGCAATCTATGCCAATGTTGTAACCAGACCGAATGAAAATCAAACTGAAATCTCGAAATCTAAGGTGTAACTACTCATCACTGAATATTCCACTCTAGGATATCTCAACCACTAAAAATGAAGACATACTGAATCCAACTAGAGAATATTACTCCCATCGAGTAAATCACCCAAAATTCCCAAAGTAAACTGAAACTCAAGGTCAAAACTAAAGTAACCAATAAGGGGCCCATAGGCTATCATCTGAACTGTCACGACCCAAAAACCAGGGTCATGATGGCACTTTTCGCGGTGTATCTTGACAAGTAAGACTATCACCCAAACTGATACAAAAAGAGAAAAAGACATAAATATTGACAGCTCCTAAGTGCACACGCAAGTGTACGTGTTCTTATCAAGTAATATACAGGCTTCAAGGAAGCCCAAGTATCAATCTCTCAGGGACTTGCGTTCGCCGCCTATCCTATTCGAGTTTCACTAATTGAGGAGAGTAGCAAATAAAGTTGTAATTTTGAAAGTTAAAACTAATCTAAACTAATGCATAAAAAAATCTTGGAGAATCAATGGAGTAAAGACTAGGGTTGAGGCATTTCGAACAATCATACAAATATCTATTCCTATCACAGTTTAGTTGGTTGTCGGGTTGTTGATTCGCAAGGTTTATGCTACGATTTAAGTATCCCGACCTTAAATCATATATCTAGTGAACATTGTACCTACAACTCCCGCAGAGATACAAAAATTCATCCAAATCTATGAAGTTATCTTCTTGAAATTGAATCAAACAAGGATTCTAAGTATATCCCTATCCGAGATGCTAATTCAAACTCCTTATTTCATAAAAGAGTAAGAACCTTGTTCCTTATTTTCTTCATTCTATCCTATGATTCTCCTCCCGAATTCATATAGAAATATAGATTTATTCTAATGGTAGACAATCATCAAAATAATAAGCTCAAGAAATCAAGAACAATCCATATGATAATCCACAATTAAACTACAATAAAGAATATTAACGAGTATTCATATTCTTGGTCTCAACCCCATAAAGAGGGTTTTATCCTTTAATGAAAATATTTATAATCCAATCCCTTAGAATGATGATACAAACTATGAAAAAAAAAACTAAATTAAAGAATGATGAAACCTAAAAAGAAGTTGTGTTAGCTTCCGATGATGTTCCAAGTTTATCTAGGGTTTCCAAGAGATCCCAAGATGATTAAAACGGAGTTTGGGACGTTATATTTATAGTATACAAGTCATAAACCAACTTGGATTGGGTTTCCTTGCTATTTTACTTCAGCTGGGCAGAATTATCCCGATTTTGGGCATCGGCACAACACGGAGAAATGCAAAATCACAATTGTCAAAAAATCTATCAAATTCCAGTAGTTGTTCACGATTTCAACACGTTGAGGGGCCTCCTTAAACTCCAAATTAAGCTACACGAGCCATATTTCCAAAAACATAGGCTTATTCTGAATCCAGTGATGTTTTGAACTCCTCCATTGGCCACCTGTACAGTCAAAACTCGTCCAATACTTTTCAGGGGTCCAAATTGCATCCAACTTGCGTCTTGTGCTTTTATTGAGCATTCCGAGGCTTTCTTAGCTGTTTCCACTTGATTTGAAGATTTTATACTCCTCATATATCATCATAGTCCATTCAACAAGAATCCTATATCATTAAACACAACAATTTAGAGCTCAAAACAACACAACATCCTCAACGATGAACTAGAAATACAAGCTAAGCATAGTCTAATTTCTCATTAAGCTTTAACTCAATATTTTGACCCTTGGCTTGATCCAATTGACCCTTGAACACAACCTCGGTAACTCATTAATACACATTATAACCCAACACAAGAGACTGGACAACGCCTAGCTCAAGCTAGTCACACTAGTTTTCTTGGTTGAACTCTAAATAGTTGAATTAAATCAAAACTTGTGTGGAAACACCATTAAACATTGTGAACACAAAATTGGACATATAATTGCTCATTTATATAATTATTAACATATATATCATAATAATTATCCTGAAAACAAGGCTAAATAAGCTAGAATAGTAGCGCTAGAATGCATAAATTCAGCCAACATCACCACCCCACACTTAAAGCCTTGTTCATCCTTGAACAATTATTAACTATAAACACCATGAGCTGAAGAGACTCCGCACTTCTATTATATGCAAGACACTCAAGCTAGCACTACAATGACTACATGGAATGCAAGTGTCTACACTAAGCATGTTATGCACAATTGAAAGCTCAAGAATCCTACTTCCAAAAAATCCTAGCCTCAAGAATGGACTCCACAAGTTGCAAACTCATGAAAATAATTCAGTTAAAGACATCTTACAACTCACTCATATTCATCAAACATGTGCCCCTCACCACAAGAGATTTACCCACAACCACTCAAAATAATGCAAATTATAATGTAATGGGTACAAGAATCAAATTACGCTCACTCTCACAAAGAATTCACAAGTTACACATAATGAACCATAGGTTTTCCCTTAGTGTAGAGTTCCACTAATAGTCGAATGTAAAGCTTAGGATCAATTAGGACTTTTTCAGGTTGTAAGTAGGCTAAGGCACAGTTAGGAACTATTTTGGGTAACCTCTCTAAATGCTTTAATACACTACATTGTATATTTAAAACCAATCTCCAACAACCAAATTATACCACTTTTATCTACCCACCTCTTTTATTTTTGCCCCATCTCTTTTAAGCATTTTCACAAACACTTGGTGGACACATAGTTTACTACCATAAGAATCAATTTTCTCATTCTTTTCAATCATGGCAATATTTCTAACATCAATTATATCACATCAATCCACCATAATTCAATTATAAACACTAATTACTATTACCTTGGGGCATCAATTTCACCTTTTCTTCTTTAATTTCACAAACTCCTTTCTCAAATTTAATTTTTTTTCAATTAAAGCACTTTGAAGTCTTTTGGATCAACTTATGGTTTATCAAAGAAGGGAATAGGCTACATATGAGGATAGCAAAGAAAAGGCTAAAGGATCAATGGGGTTTAACTAGGATAATGCACAAGGGTAGGTAAAAAGAATGTATAAAACAAGGCTATCAAAGAAATGCCTAAATCATCTCTTAAACTCACACCTTTTATTTCGCTTCACACTCACACCAGGCAAGTTCTAGATATCACATGCAACAAGGAATATACAAAAATACCTCACATGCACATGGCACATGCTCAACTCAATAGGATCATCATAGACTCCCAACCAAACAATAGCATGAATTCAAAATTAAGACAACATAAAAAAAATCATAAACTTGAGCCTAGGAGTCTCAAAAATAGTAATTCACTCATCAATCAACATGCTTTTATAAACAAACCTACTTGCATCATGCAATAAAAAATAGCACCAACTAGAATGTCTTACTTATTCCTAACCTAAAATTTTATAAAATTGAGCCAAAATTTGGGAATTTCCCCACCCCACACTTAAAAATCTACTTTGTCCCTAAAGTGAATTTAAAAGTAAGAAATAGAAATACACCCTAAGGCCTCTAGACCTAGCTAGTAGCATCTTCATATAAAAGAGATCCATGGGACCCTACACTTAATATTTGCCATGCTTCAAGCTCAGATTTTTTGTAATCAGACTTCCTATCAACCTATGACTCAACCAAAAACAAAAATTACATGAAATAAAAAAAAACTAAAAACTGAAAATAAAACATACCTTAGATTGGGTTGCCACCCAAAAAGCGCCTAATTTAGTGTCGTGGCACGACCTATATCAACTTTTTCCTCCACCTTAAGGATATGAATTTCATCCCCAACTTAGCATCCATCTTCTTGCCTCGCTCATAGGGAGGTTGTATTAAAATTAAGTAGCCGAGCAATGGATTGATCATGGTAAAACACTCGGCCTTAAAGTGAGGTATGCTTTTATGCTTTTTTTCTAGTGTAAAATCAAGAATATAGGATTCTTGTTCCTCATCTTCACACTCTTCTACTGTTTTAAATGATTCCACAGACAAGATATCATCTAAACATAATGTAGAAAAGTACTTTGAATGAGGCTCAACCAGTACTACTTCAAAATTTACACTATCCTCACAATCTCACTTTCATTCTTCTTCTCAATATCAGCCTCAAGATAAAGATGATAACCGAGTGACTGCGATTCTTGTGTTTTTTCTATAAGTTGGCTAATGTCCTTCTCATATTCTTCTTCGCTTAGCCACTGTAGACATAGTGGCAGTGGTAACTCCTTAAGACTTTCAACAATTTCAATTTTTGAGTACTCAAACTTTCTCGAATTACCAACAACTTTCTCTACAACTGGTTAGATATACTCTTGATCTGCAGCCTCCCTGTGGTTATTCAGATCTGCCAACAACTGTGTCTGAGACACTAATAGTTGTTTCAACATCTCTTCCAAATGGATCATTTGAGTTGTGGCCTGCATATTTAGTTACTGCTGCTGAAACTACTGTTGGTTGGTCTGCGATTGAATTTATGACTGAGTCAACCCTGTTTCAGTAGTATATATAATTTTCCAATTGATCATAGCCTATAAACATTACTAAATCAGGGTTTACAGCACATATCTTCAGAATGATCACTTTGACCAAAAACAAACACCAATTTGCATTCTGTTCCTTAGATAGAACAGCATCTGTATCATATTATGAAGGTCCTGTCCATGCACTTACATCAAAATCTGGACAATAAGCCTAATGATGTGGTCCCCCACAAAAACAACAAGAATTATCACCACTCAAAAACAATCTATCCCAGGCTGACATCTTAAAAAGAATGTAAGAAAAAATAGAAATAAAGGAAAATAAAAAAAACTATGTACAACTCAATATCAAAAAACTAAAATTAAGATAGTTGCCTAATTACAAGTCCCCAGCAACGGTGCTAAAAACTTGACAGCTCTCAAGCACACACGCAAGTGTACATGGTCTTATCAACTAATATAGTGGCTTCAATGAAGCCCAAGTATCGATCTCTCAGGGACTTACATTCGCCGCCTATCCTATTCTAGTTTAACTAATTGAGGAGAGTAGCAAATAAAGTTGTAATTTTGAAAGTTAAAACTAATCTAAACTAATGCATAAAATAAAACCTTGGACAATCAATGGAGTAAAGCCCACGTTTGAGGCATTTCAAACAATCATACAAAAATATATTCCTATCACAGTTTAGTTGGTTATCGAATTATTGATTCGCAAGATTTATGCTATAATTTTAGTCTCCTGACCTCAAATCTTCTATCTAGTGAACATTGTACCTACAACTCCCGCAAAGATACAAAAATTCATCTAAATCTAAGAAGTTATCTTCTTGCAATTGAATCAAACAAGGCTTCTAGGTACATCCCTATCAGAGATGCTAATTCAAACTCATTTTTTCATAAAAGAGTAAGAACCTTGTTCCTTAATTTCTTCATTCTATCCTATGATTCTCCTCCCGGATTCACATAGAAATATAGATTTACTATAATGGTATCTAATCATCAAAATAGTAAGCTGAAGAAATCAAGAACAATCCATATGATAATCCACAATTAAACTACAATAAAGAATATTAAAAAGTATTCATGTTCTTGGCCTCAACCCCAGAAAGAGGGTTTTAGCCTTTAATGGAAATATTTATCATCCAATCCCTTGGAATGATGATACAAACTATAAAAAAAAATCCAAATTAAAGAATGATAAAACCTAAAAAGAAGTTGTGTTAGCCTCCAATGATGTTTCAAGTTGATCTAGGGTTTCCAAGAGATCCCAAGATGATTAAAACGGAGTTTGGGACATTATATTTATAGTATAAAAGTCGTAAACCAACTTGGATTGGGTTTCCACGCTACTTTACTTTAGCCTCCAATTCACAATTGTCAAAAAATCTGTCAAAATCCAGTAGCTATTCGCGATTTCAACGCTTCGCGGGGCCTTCTTAAACTCCAAATTAAGCTACACGCGCCATATTTACAAAAAATATTGGGCTTCTTCTGAATCCATTGATGTTTTGAACTCCTTCATTGTCCACCTGTACAGTCCAAACTCGTCCAATACTTTTCAGGGGTCCAAATTGCATCCAGCTTGCGTCTTGTGCTTTTTTTAAGCATTCCGAGCCTTCCTGAGTTGTTTCCACTTGATTTAAAGCTTTTATATTCTTCATATATCATTATAGTCCATTCACCAAGCATCCTATAGCATTAAACACAATAATTTAGATCTCAAAACAACACAAAATCCTCATCGATGAACTAGAAATACGAGCTAAGCATAGGCTAATTTCTCATTAAGCTTTAACTCATTATTTTGACCCTTGGCTTGATCCAATTGACCCTTGAACATTATAAAAAATTGTTTCACATATAAATACATATAATAACCTTGGTAACTCATTAAGACACATTAGAACCCAAAGCAAGAGACTAGACAACACCTAGCTCAAGCTAGTCACACAAATTTTCTTGGTTGAACTCTAAATGGTCGAATTGAATCAAAACTTGTGTGGAAACACCATTAAAAATTGTGAACACATACTTGGACACATAATTGTTCATTTATATCATTATTAAAATATATACCATAATAATTATCCTCAAAACAAGGCTAAATAAAGTAGAATAGTAGTGCTAGAATGCATAAATTCACCCAACATCAATATCCCCAAGGTAAGGCTTCTAGAACGAAGCCGAACCATATATATAATCATAATGATGCGAAAAGAACTTATCAAAAATACCAATCATGCCCAAAACCAGGTGTCAATGGTGTAAGAACCACTAATACAATCCAAGAGTCAAATGCATCAGAAAAATAACCACACATGAATAATATATGTCTCCAAATACTAATAAAGACATAACTACTGTAGAAAGATAGAGGTAAAGTTCGGATGCATGAATGTCCAACCGCTACCTTGAAAGCTCCAACAATCGCCCGAGTGAAGAAAGCAGAGGCACACTCGAGCTAGAAGCTGCACCAAAAGGGCGCAATAGACATGAGTATGGTCCACTTGTACTCAATAGGTATCGTAGGCCGACCAAGCAAAGTAGTAAATAAAGCATACAAAATATACACTAAGAGCAGTCACCTACAGTAAAAAAATATCCCACAATGGTAGCCCACACCGCTTGCACTAACAGGTCTAATATATCATACATATATTGCAACATCATACTAAGATAGAATAAAAGTATGTATTATATCACATATAAAAAGAACAAGGAAAACATGCATATACAAGATCATCAAATACAAGTAAAAAAAAATACGATAAATACATAGATGACAAATCAATATGCCACTACAACACCACATAATACAATAAAGTAAGTGCAATGTATATGATGATGATGATGATGATGCACGAGGTCATCGTACAACCTCTGAGATCATCGCACAATTCTTGTATACACCTACAGAGACAATCCTCCCAACGCAAGACCCATGGAGGGTTCGTCGACCCGTATACAATTCATATATCTCATATCTCCTTTCTGGTACATCCCCTGGAAAGGGTTTTATAAGGTGTTATAATATCTTTTAAAAAGGTGTTGCCAATGTTTCTCAGATGTTGTCACGGTGGTAACTATGTTTCATGAATGAGTATCATATGAAGATGTAATGTTCACAACCAATCACAATGAGTATTTCCACAAGAAAACACATGATATATTTCCATAACCAACCATAATGATACATTTCCACAACCAGATGCGTCAATATTCGCTCATTATTTTCGTATTATCCATGAATTTTCACTTGTCTCATTTTCCAATAAAGTATGAATATAATCACAATACACCAATGGTACCACATTAGCATTCTAACAACACAATACAATTATCCATATGTATTCAAGGCTATCAATATCACATAGGACCCCACACAGTCACACATATCACATAATATCTCACTTTTGACAATTATATCACATATAAGCCCCCACACGGGCACAACACATAGATAGTCATTTTTTATAATTAGTCCTCACGCTTAACATGTATTTTGTACCATCATTTACTACCCAGCTCAGTCTGAAAGAGTTAAGCGATAACCTACCTCGAAAGCCAAAACCGATCCGCTATACTTGAATTCGTGACCTTATTTTTCAAGAACAATCCCTAACTCCACTAAAAATATTAAATATGAAATATATGCGTCAAGACAAAATCAACAATACCCATATTGACTACTTTTGGTTTGGGGTCAAAACAGACCCCCAAAACGAGTTTTCGCAAAAGAAGGGCAAAATTAAAACTTTACTTCAAAAACATGTTCCCCAAATTTTTAGGAACTTACAGATGAAAAAACAAGTTAAATCAAGTCAAAAATGATGTTTAAATCGAAGAAAAATCATTTTTGAGCTTTACTGGGTAAAATCTTTGAAATCCGGGTTAAAATCAAGAATCGTAGTTGTTTTGAAGGTTTAATTGATGAAAAACTAGTAATTATAAAATAAAAACATTAGTCAAGTGAAAATGAGTGAAAATGGGATTTAAAATCAAGCCCTAAGATTTTTAGGGTTTTGAGAAATTAGTTAAGAAATTACTAAGAAAAGGATGAATTCTTATCTTAAATCCGTAATAAAACCAAGAAATAGGTGTTAATTTATCTTTCCAAGCTCTCACAAACTTTTTTTTAAACTCCCAAACTATTTTAGGGATTAACTCCCAAGAGCCAAGATGAAAAATGAGCAAAATAGGTCAAAAAAAAAAAAACTATTTATTATTGCAGATTTTTCTGCACAACTGTAGCAAAAAGCTGTTTTTTAAGTCCAATTCGGACTTTGATTGGGTGCCCGTGATTCGTTCGGAGTCTAATACATGCAAACGAACTATGCAACCATATTAAATTCGATGTTTCGGACGCGTTGGCGATATCATATTTTTAAAAAAAATATCATTTTCACAAAGTTGACCCCCAAAATCCGAAATAACAATTTTCCAAACCGAGGGTCAAAATGAGATTTAAAAGCCGTAAAATCATACCAAATATGCTAACACCCTAGAATCGACATTCTGAATCTACTGGAGAAGTTGAATTTTCCATCGGAGGTCATTTTGACCAAATGTGGGTCCCACACCCATATTTTTAATTTTCCAACTTTCCGATCAATAGGTCGAAATGAGCTCGGGTGCATCGGAACCCGAACCAAAGGTCTACCTAGACTAAAATCAATTTTCTTGAGCTACTAGTGCAATCCGTTTGGCTGTCCAAAGCATGGATCAAAAGATATCTACATAAGTCCAACATAAAGCTCTTGAAGCCATCAAAAATCACAATATTGCATAAATGATACCAAACAACAACAACAAACCCAGTGTATTCCCACATAGTGAGAAGGGGAATACATCGAAAATCATGTCAATCACTCCCACACCCCAGAAATATCAAAATGCAAGTACGAGGAGGGGTAAAATAGTCAAATCATACAAAATCACAAATTTCACATATTTCATCATATTTTTTGGTCTTACATAAACACTTATCAACTATAATCCAACCAAAGTGTAGAATACCAAATAGGCAACCATGGAGTAGGCTCAACCAACCTATAAATGAAATCTGAACAAGGAAAAGTCTAAAACAAAAGCTGCATACAGGCTCTACAAGACCAAGTTGAAAAGTCAATATCAAGGCTGAATCTCTCGGTCTCAATTATCTAAATCAAAACTAAAAACAAGTAGGCATTAATACTCCAAATCTATCATACTTCCAAATCGCCATTCTAAGGATTCGAAATCCAAAATTAGGCCAATAAGGCTATATCAATGTCAACTATCTCTAATCGACTCTTGTATCCAAAACTGACATATTCAAGATAAACCATACTGATCCACAGTCGATACATATCTAGAGAATAAAATTGATGCAGGAATAATCACTGATTGATAATCACAAGCAACCAACTCTATATCGGTAAGAGGGAACATGATATAGCCGCAAAATAGAAATTATACCAAAGGAAAAATCACTGGCTGAAAATGCATATAATCCTACCCTATATCCGCTGGAGTGTGTGAACTATCCAAACATACTCAAAGCTTCTCAAGGCTGAAAACCACACCAGTGAAGGCAAAAACTTTATCAACTCAAATAAAGAAAAGTTAAGGTAGGAACCAACCAATTAAATACTCCACCTATGAAAAGAAATAGCCACAGGCTCATATCATCGAGGAGAATCACTCCACCAAGCCTCACTGGGCCAAACAAACGCTGAAATGGGGATCTCCTAAATCTACCCAAAAATCACATGATCGAAGAAGAAATATCAATCTCAAAATTAGGGTCAAAGTCAAGACCACCACCACAGTACCAACAACTTGAGCTAAAGAGTTTCTGATTTTCCAACTTAAAAAGCGATCACAGGAAAGGCCACCTGCCTCTAACTTTCCAACTCCACTAGACAAAACCATATCACAACGAAAAAGAAGTATCTAATCTCTATACAACAAGGAAATCCATCACAAGAGAACGAACCCAACTTACATATGAGATGAATCCATGACATCACAATATCAGCATCAAATTGCTATCGGATGAAAAAATAGCGATAAATGAAGAACGAATCTTAAACTAATCTATCTCACAAATGGGTTATATTGGAAGGGATAGCCAAAATAAAATCCTTCAATAACCAGGTGGCAAGTCTAAGGATCTCTAACCAAAAAATAGGCAACATAACTAAATTACCGACTCAAAATCCACAAAAACCATGAAAATTCATCTTACTTTTGATACAATAATACACCATCAAAATCAATTTAATACATCAAACCAAGAGGGAACATAGTCAACCTTGCCGCGCTAGGGGAAAGAAATTATCAAATTGAGCTATATCTACTCAAGCCACCAAATAATATCACATGAAAATAAAATTCTAACTAGATTAAACTAGTCTATACAGCTACCCAATGAGAATAAAATTCATCGTGATACAACATTAAGTTATAATGTCAAATAATAGCAATAATCTCTCACAGTCATGGCAATAGCCACAGGAATATCAATATTAACATACTGAACAGGCGATACCAAAATAAAAATCAATATCATAAACTAATCAAGGGCCACAATAGGGCTAAGTGGCAAGATAAATAGGACTCGAACCCAAAATCACACCCATAGGGGAAAAACATCAATATCGATCTACATCATCCACTACTAAAAGAAATAAACCATGGAGTAGTAACATAATCATGAATTCAATAATAAGGCACATAATGACCGATATAAATTCATCAAGGCATATAATTATCAATGGGTATGAACATCCTAATACACATAATAAGAGATAAAAGTGAGAAGTAGAAACACACCAATCATGGAAACATTCGCAGTCACATAACTAATGGGCATAGGGAAAATAAATCTGAATAGGTCTAAATTAGATCGGCTGACTGAATCATCAACTGAGGCACCAAACGCACCATCTATAATTGAATATGTCAAAACATTACGAGCTAATTTAAATAAGTTGAATAACTGGAATTCATGTCAAGGATTCTCCATAGACTAGTATTCGGTCTCTCCACAGTCGTAGCATTTCTTGAAGCATAAATATGGAGAGATCAGAAACTAAACCCAAATAGATGGCCAACCAACGTTGAGAGAAATCCATAAATTTATGTCCAAACTTTCTATATCATAACCTATTTTAGGAACTCTAGGTTGGCAGGGAATACATGCTAACTCTAGCTGATCACATATCTCATACCAGGGGCACTCTCTTAACCGGTGTCTCATCACAACACAGCCAAACCAAGATCCTAGAATACTTCTCGATACTACCCCTCAAAATCTAGAATAGTCACCATAGCTAGAAGAACCATACCACACTCAAAAAGTATGATGGTGACTCTTCCTAAATCTATTTTGGCTGCTACTAAGGGTCTTTGAAACCCATCTCTGACTCTCTAGTCTGATATTGTATTAAAATATAAGAAATACATGTTGAATCCATATCTCTATCTATCAATAATATCGCATTGTCCTTTGTGGATAGAATAGAGTCAAAAAATATTTTCGAGGTTCATAGGAATTCAGACACACGATAAAGAGTCATGATGTGAATTTCCTAAAATATCATTGTAACCTCCCGAAGATAGGTTGCGTACATCTCCACACTGATCCGCAGGACTTTACTAACACATAACTCTTGTACTAATACACTGATGAAACCTAGGCTCTGACACCAATTTGTCACGACCCAATTCGTAAAGTCATGATGGCGCCTACCATAACCCACCAAAAGGCAAGCCAACCCAAAGTGCAGAACGACTAGTAACAGACTACTCATTAATATAAGGAAATTAATGCAGAATATATGAATTAAAGATCAAAGCATAGAAGAATTCCAAAACCCGTTGGTATCAATACAAGAGCTTCTAATATAATAAAAGTACAAAAGTCATATATCAAGAATCATACAATGATACAACTTGTCTTCGAATACAACTTAGTGATTAGTCTAATATATGAGAGATAAATAATATTCTGAATTTTAGAGCTCACTCTAAGTCTTCGAATTAGGGCTTCTTTGCACAAAGCACACATTAACAGCGATAACCCATACTATGATCTGCAGGCCGCAGAAGTGTTATATGAGTACCAAATGAATGGTACTCAGTAGGCAACTACCAACTGAGCTCCAAAGATAAAACAGATATACACAACATATAAACAGAAAGGAAACTACACCCAAGAGTCCATAAATCATAAAATAAGTTAGTTAGAATAATAAGGAAATGTTATCATATTATATCCAAGTGTCTAATAAGACTAAGGAAGTATCATGGTGAACTATCCTATTCCAGCTACATTCAATATACATTAATGTTATACCATATATCTTGAGTCAATATATGAATAAAGAACGAAAGAAAGATATATAGTAATATACAAGAAGAAGTAACGACTATATAAAATGAACAACAAGAAAAGGATATACGGCAGTACCATAGCTTCATATAGCTAGAGATATATATAGGTATAAGTACATATAAACATGAGGTCACCTCAACGTATAACCTATATCATCATATTCTTATTATGAGACCTTATTATAATACTATCATTATTTAAATACTATCATACTCGGGGATTCTAATCCACATGGCTAGACATGAAATAATCGTGTATAATAATGCAATAATAAGATTGAAGAGGCCAAAGACATACCTCAAATCCCGATATCATATCAATGATCAATCTGTCATAAGCTAGCAATAATAATGATTATAACAGTGATAATAACAATATCAATAACAACGAGAATAGTCAGCTACTCTGAAAAACCAAATACCAAGCCAAGCCTATGTGTATACCTACCGCCCCAGGCTCGGAAGGTTCAATCAACATATAATAACACAAGACATATCCTTTACCCATATCTATGCAACTGTCTTATACCGATTGAAAGACATAGTTGCATACTGGTGATAGGCAATGCACATGCAGGAATAAATGCCAAGAATACCATCAATATCACAACTCATAATAACTGGCCTCATCAGTACTATCATCATTGTAATCAACCTCCCACCTATTTGGGTATCAATATCATTTCAATAGTATCCTCCGAACTCAAACCAGGTATCAATATCATCATAATATCCTCAGGCCTTGTCCGGTATCAATATCATTTCAATAGTATCCTCTAAACTCAAATCGAGTATCACTATCATCATAATATACTTCAGCCTTGCCGGGTATCAATATGTCATCACAATATCTTGCATCCTTGTCGGGTATCAATATATCATCATAACTATCAACACATAAATATAGGCATATAATAGGTGTACTGACGCAAGCTGATAGACTCATAACCATAAAGATATCAATCTTGTCAATACATCTCATATAGTTGTTTTTATCTAACAAACAATTATGATTATTAAACCACTAATTCACTATTCATCATGGGACCATAATCACTATTTATCCACTATTCATTATCATCAACAAATTATCATATATTCGATAATCATCATTAGCCAACAAATTACCTATTATCATCTAACCATTTTTTATTAACTAACATTAATCATTAACTAACTTTTATTTACCAACTAGTCCTCATTATCCAACTAATCCTTATTATTAATTAGTCAATATTATTAACTCAGTATTATCTTTATCTAGGCATCGTTATTAACTAGGCATATCATCACTAACTTTCTTAATCATCTAGCAATATTAAGCCAAATTATCCTTACTTAAAAACTAATCGGCTTCAAAACTTTGTTATCAATAGTAACTAATCATTATCATAGATAAAATCATTTTCATGTCCACGTATCAACTCTAATCGTTAGCTACCATATTTCAACTAAGCAAGGTTCATTAACTAGTACATTAGATTTCTAGCCATCAAGTACTATAGCCACCTAAAAGACACCTAGCTACCACTTAGCTTAACCCTTAATTAGGAAGAACAGTCATAAAATAGTATTTTAACTAGAATCACATCAATTACCGATATAATAATCATGAATGTACCAAGTTATGAAGTAACCTTATTCTAAGGTTTACAAGCCTCATATATGCCTAACATCTACAACTAATTCCACAAGACTTAACATGAACTTAGGCCTAAGTGGGTCAAACTATCCCACTTCAAATACACAATTTCCGTAATTAGGCGTACTATGCCCCAAACTAGGTAAAGGTATCTGGTTCATCTTCTAGTTGTTAATCAAGCCATATTCAAGCCTAAGACAGTAACTTCAACTAGAAACAAGGGTACTCAAGTTAACTCTACAAAACTTATGGTTCCAAAACTATCACACTAGCCAAAAATGACTAAATATATAAATCATGCTTCAAATGCTAAAACCATACTCCAAGATTTGCATTATGACATATCCATGCTACAAATTTACCTAAACTAGGTAAAAGGAAATAGGATTCTACTAGGGTATGAAGTAATTCAACATATGGGTCAAAACCCTATCTAATCCCCAAACTTATATGTATATTCAATACTATGACATTCTACCCAATATCAATCTTAAAATTCACATTCACACACAATATATACCAAACATTATCCACGAAGAAGAGCAGACAAAAGCCTACCTCGAATCCGAACCGTAAAATCCCATATCATGCACCACATTCTCATCTTCACTTTACATTCCTCAAAATTCCATCACACTATTAAACCCATAATCTACTTATCAATACGAGTCTAATGAAACCTATATTGCACTATTGTGCTTCGAGTCCAAAAATGACGCCAAAATCCTAAGTGGATCCCACATATAAAAAATGATTATTTGAGACCAACCCTATGTTTACACATGAACAAGGAATCATAACCCTCAAAGAATGGGTGAAAACAAAGAATACTTTGTGCTAAAATGAAGCCCTAAGCTAAATTGGGGTTTTGGGTCCAAACTAGGAAATTTAAGCATGAATTCAAATTCTTACCTTAATCTTAAAGATAATCGTGATACAAGATGATAATTAAGCTCCTAAGTCACCCACCATGACTAATTTTGAGTTATTACACTCATTTTGGGGCTTCTAGGTCTAAATGGTAAAGGGGAAATGCCCCAAATGCATCTTAGGACCTTTATATAGCCCCTACACATTCTCAGGTACCGCTATCATGGTCACACAGGCCGTGATCATGCTCTCATGATCGCACACCATCGGTTGCTATCGTGGTTGCACCAGATGACAGCAAACTAAAAAATGAATTTTTGACCCTCGGAACTCATACGGAATCCAAATAACATGATCCAATAGTAAATTTTGAGTGTAAACCACATTTCAAATCCATTGGAATCAGAAAAAGTTTCATAGAAGGTCGTTTAGGCAAAAAGAGGGGCACACACCTAAACTTTCATTATTTTTATAAATTCCGCTCAATAGCTCAAAATAAGTTCGGTTGCCTTGGGACTTGAACCAAGGGTCTCCCTAGATAAAAATTGACATTCCAAATGTGATGGATAAGTTCGATTTGCAATACAAGGCCTTTTCAACAAAATATGGGTTCGACACCCATTTTTTCCAATTTTTAACTTTTCGACCAATAGGTCAAAATGAGCTCGGGTGCCGTGGGACCAAAGACAAAGGTCTACCTAGACTAAAATTAATATTATGGATCTTCTAGCATAGTTGGAAATTTCAGCTGAGATTGTTTCGCTGAAGGTTTTGCTCAGTGGCCATTTGAAACCAGCGAAGACTTGTAAATGGGGAATTGGCTCAAAAAAACAAATGAACTGCCGGGTAACTGAATCGTCAGTCCCAG